>NW_013525102.1:5094347-5146327 GCF_000836215.1 Papilio polytes
AAAAAAAAAAAACGTCAATTGCAGTGGTGGCACATGACAATGACATTGACATTAGACAAATGAAATTAAAATCTATCTTTAAGAAAAAAAATCCTTCGATTAAAATCAAACGCAACAAGATAGTCGTTATATTTCGGTTCAGTTTTACTTTTATTTTATAATTGTATCACATAAATGGACGTGGAAGTAAAAAATAGTAAAAAGGAACTGACTCATACATTTAATGTATAAGCATTATTGGCGGTAACACTTCAAAAATGACCATATCTTTCTATTTCTATACTAATATTATAAAGAGGAAAGATTTGAACTTTTGAATACTTGTATGTGTTGAAATAACTCAAAAACTACTAGGCCGATTTCTCTCACCATTGATGAACTATGTGTGAGTAACATAGGCTATGTATTCATATTTTTTTAATTTCATCGGGGCGAAGTCGCGAGCAACACCTATTTGTAAATAATAAAAAAACTTTCAGGGATAGGTATGCAGTATCTGTATATGCAGAGATCTAAGAGGACATAAAATTCAGGGACAATCTTATTATTTAAAATGAATTCAAGTACATACAAACTTCCATTGGACAATGGCTTAAATTTAACGTATGTATTCTGTTTCTTATAATTAAATTGCACTTTATTAATACTTATTTTTTAATGTACATCTTGGTGTATATTTTGCCATTTCCTAAAAACAAAATTCATGTTTTAAGGGAGGTACTTACAACAGGTTCAATCCTAAAAATAAATGAAATATATGAAGATGTTGATGAACAATTAGAACCAGAAAACAAAGATAGGAACACTTTTGAATATTTAGGACAACCGGTTAAGTCATTTCAAGAACTCAAACTGAATCCTGTGGATGAGAAAGGATTTGTTAAAAAGAGGATAATTGAAGAAGGAGGAGGTTTACCTTTAAGTGATGAAAATACTGCTTCAATAGCTTACACCAGCTATTGGGAGAATGAAACAGAACCATTTGACCTTGTTAAAATTAGTAAACCATTAGTAAGTTTCCTATCTTACTTCTTACTATATATTTGTAAATTTTGATGGTTGAATATTTGTTACTCATCTCTAAAACTTCTTATTGCAACACCAAGATCCATAATGTAGTCAGGTACATATGCTACTTACTTTTGTTTTTCTATGCTGAAGTTGTGGTCAAAAGCTAAAGGTGTAAAAACTTATCATGTTTGTAACATTCTATTTTACATCATGAAATGTAGGCTTATATTTATTATTATGTTTTCTTTTTGATAAAGGTTGTGGATCTGAAAGATAATAGTTTATTACCTGGCATACAATTAGCAGTCCGTTCTATGCTTGTTGGAGAACTATCATTATTTCTTCTTTCCCACGAAGTAATGTATGGTGAAATGGGAATTCCACCAAGGATCAAACCTAAGGCAGAATGTATATTCTATATTAAGTTAATAAAAAGCATAATTACTCCAAAACAAGGGTGAGATACTTCATTTCAATAATTTGTAATTGTAATTTTTTTGTGTTACATTGTTTTTTTGTGAATGTCAATTTACTCTGTGTGTGGCAGTGCATCTGCCAAGGCGAACATAGCTAAACTATCTTTTCTCGAAGCAGTTCAGGGCACTTTTGACACCCCTGTAACTTCCTTGCAGATAAAGAAAAGAAAGATGAAATCTTTTAATTACTATCTAGTAGTTTACAAATTATAGCTAGTTGAAATATTCACTTTTTTATACAAATGCGTGTTTAATCATAATTTAAAGGCACTTAAAATGGTACTACAAACTTGAAATTTAGGACTTAGTCCATGCTCTGTCTATAGATTTAAGAGAAAATAGATATAAGAAAAAATAGAAACTTCTAGATCTCGAAGTATTGTGTGGTAGGAAGGGGTTAAAATAAAATGGTTTTTAGGCAACTTTGTGAACTTAAATCTCAATCCCATGGAAAATATAAAAAATATCGAGTCTCAAAGCTTTCGAGAAGGATTTGTGTTAATTTGAAGATAAATGGCACCATGTAATTGCTAAGACTTCATAATAGAGACTAATTAAAATGACTAGGTTTTAAATGACATCTAACTCATTTTTTGTAGCGGAATCGAAACTCAGCATTATTTATATTACATGTTTCTCATGAGATTTACTTTACTTACAGACCTATAAACTTCTCGGAGCCGAATATGTTTCCCAGAGTTAACCATGAAGTTAATTTACTTTATAGTTCAGGTGTTACATTGCATAAAACTAAAAATTACATGGCAGCCGTACAGGTGTTTAGAAAAGGTGTTTCTATGCTCCATAAGTGTCGATTAGTGGATGAAAAGGAAGAGAAAATCCAAGAAAAACTACTTATAAAGTTGTATGTTAATCTAGCAATATGTTATAATAAATTAAATAAACCACTTCAAGCATGTACTGCATGTAATGAATTAAACAGACTTAATAGTCTGTGGAATAATAGTAAGATGCTATTTCAAAATGCGAAAGCACTTCGAATGATTGGGCAATTCAATGAAGCAGAAAAAAAGTTAAAAAGAGCCTTAAAACTAGTGCCAAACAATGAAGAATTGCAAATGGAATTGGAACTACTTCTAAAAACTCGAGACTCCTGCAAACAGATTTCATTGATAGGCAGAGATACTTTAGAACCAGTAAATGACAACTTTAAGCGAGAAGTGGATGCTCTAATAATAAATTTTAAGAATAATGTAAATATATGCAAGCTTACATTACCAAGTGGTTTAAATTCAGATGAAAAGGCTTACGTAAAAGATGCCTGCATCAGAGAAAATTTATTTTTTAACGAGATACAAAAGAATTACTTTTTAGATAAAGATGAAGTAAATGAGAAGGAAGATTCATTGTTAATTTCTACAGATAATCAATAAAAATATGTACAAGAAAATTTGTTTTCTTATTTCCCACTTTAGCAGTTTTTTTTTTTTTACAAAAAATTAAAACAAACTATATTTCAACAAATTATATTTCATATTCATCCGTAATTACAATAATCCATAAAACTAATAATGACTACAGTCTATCGGCGGAACCACACCTTTTTGAGTCCTTAAAATGCAACACTTATCATGAATTAACTGAAATGCAATAAAGCACAGTACCACATCCTGACTTGTACCGAAATCTCTTGACAGCAGCAATGGTTTAGTTCTGTGTAGGAAGGTTTAGGAGTACATTTTGTCCTTGAGGTAGGTAGGTCACATTTCGCGATTTTGCTAGTTGGTAAGCAATATCTTCTGCAGCTTCAATACGTCTGAGTTCCACCAGACCTTCTCCTGCACTACCAAAGGACTTGGCAAGGAGTATGGCAGCCTGAGCGTCACCCTCGGCCGCTATGACGGCCGCTTTCTTCTGTTGCTCTGCCTTTTCTACAAGGAATCGAGCCTTTTCAGCCTCTTGTTGCGCTACTTGTTTCAATTCAACAGCCTGAGTGAACTCCTTGCCAAATGTCAAATGTGTGATCGAGATGTCATCCAAAATCAGACCAAACTGTGATGCTCTTTCAGTGAGACTTTCATTAACTTTTTGTGATACAATCTGTAAATAATTTAAAAATATGGGTTTAAACGAGCTTTCATAAAAATTCTTCATTACCAAAAAGAAACAATAAAATTTATTCCAAAAAGAAAATCAAAGAACATGACTACATTAAAATAACTGCAATTAAAGATTTTTGTAATTCGAATCTGCATAAATGTAGTTTAGGTTACCTCTCTCTGTGTAATAAGTTCTCCAGCATCAAACTGTGCCACCACAGCTTTAAGAACTTCAGAAGTGATAGAAGGAAGCACCCTCTCCTCATAGTCTATGCCGAGAATCGTGTAGATCTTTGGCAGCTGGTCAGGCACTGGTCTGAACAGGATACGCAGTGTGATGTTGACATTTTGAAGATCTGAAATGACATTAAAATACATGATTAAAATTAACAAAATGACACCCTATTTTGTTAGAAAGAAAATTGAAAATAGTGGTGCATCAATATAAAATAGAATAGTTTTATTACTATATTATTTACATTACATACAACTTGCTTTACTTGAAAACTGTTTTTGTATAATATGTGTTATATAAAATTAGGGTTAATTTATAGTAAGAATTATAGTTAAAGTTATTTGATTCAATGTTAGAATAAAAAATCTTATGAGCGCTGTGTATGCATGTCATCTGTATGTTCTGTTTTTTTATTTTTCTTTGTGTACATTATATTCAATTTGGTTGTGTACTTTGAAAATGCAATTGGTGTACCTTTCTATTAAGTAAATAAATGATGTTTCTGGATACTTTTATAATTTAATGTTTATCAGTACGACAACTGACCCTGTTAGGTGCTCATTAGCAGAAAACTGTCAAGCCTAACGGTGTAAACTCTAACAGCCTTACAAATAAACATAGTATAAAGTTAAACTTAGTAATAAACAGAGTATAAGCTCTAAGTTAATATTATCTTTATTTCCAAGTTTAACTGTAGACAGCATTTAAGGCTTTATTTATGCACCCTGTTACCAGCTACCAAGTATCTGGACATACATATGTAGTACAAACATGTGGTTACATATCGCAGCAGGTAACATATATAATAATATAGGTTGAACAATATTTATTATGATAAGTAAACAATTTACCTTTACTTCCTGTCACAGTAGGAACATTTCTGGGTCTCGATCTAATGTCAAAGATAATAGGTTTCTGCACCCATGGGATGAAGAAATGTGTACCTTCACCCACAACAAGGTTTTTGACACCAGCAAACCTATCGAAGATTACAGCTCGGTGGCCACCATCAACTGGAAATTATCAAAATGAAAATGATTAACTGCTAAAGAGACTACAAATGTATATGAAACTGATTGAATAAATTAAATGAAAGTGTAATTTATCTTACAATTAAATGTGAAGGAACAGTTTTTATAAATTAAACAAATTTAACTAATGTTATGGCTGCATCCCTAGAAGTAGGCATACTATAGACTGCCATCTGAGGCAGTCCTGCCTTACCCCTCACATTCTCCAGCCTACCACATACATACAAATTATTATGATTTATGTTGATTATTTTAAAAACATAAAACTTTATACCATTGTATAGCGCAGAATTGACAACACCGCCGACAACAGCTACGCCAAGACCAAGTTGTCCAATTCGGTTAAAGAGCTGGGCCGCCATTTCTGAAAAGATATAAAATAAATATATGGCACGTTATCATTATGTTTAGTTAATATGTTAGTCGTATCGGTATTATATAATATTGATAATATTAAATTTGGTAAAAATGCCGAAGTCAAATGGAGGGAGAAAATAGCATTTATATCTTTTATAAGAGATTTTATGTAATCAAGAGTACGGAAATGGTTATTGGTAATTGCAATAAATGCAAAAATGTAAGTTAAAACCGAATAACATAAAGATTTAGACAAGTTGCACCATTATCTAACCTCAAAACGACTTAGAATGTGGAAATGAAGAAGTATCAAATGTATGTTAAGCAATGAAACAACTTACGTTCTGAATAGACTGCTTAATAAGTTAATCTCTACTTAGCACATATATAGTATTAAAGAAATAGAAAACAAAGTAATTTCGGCTCACGTAATGTTAAGAAATCTTCAGTAAAATAATTGTTTTAATAACCACAGACAAAACAAATAATTTTGTCAGAGAGTACAGACTATAGAAATTATTAAATCAAACGTCAAATTCCAACTCTATATTACTTAAGCGGTAAAATCGAATTACACATTAGAAAAATATTGGATTATTTTCTTTTTAATAAGTTCATTTTAAATTATAATAAGAAAATCAGACTTAATACATTTCAATTTGCATTCTTGACCTAATAAAATGTACTTAGAAGTTTCGTTTTCCGCAAGTCTGTGAATGATAATGTATGGACTTATGTTTGTATGAAAATATGTCATTTCTATTTCGTCGTTCTAATGCCTAAACGAAGAGTGCACCGCATTCCAATTTTCCATTTCTATTATCCTCGAAATATCACAGGAGTACAATCAGTCGACGTTTTTCGTTTTGCTGCTATTTTCTAAACAGTACGCGTTCAGCTGGCTTTAATTAAGTAGTAGTTTACCTACTTAACTGGGGGTTAACAATATGAGGACAAACGGGTATGTGCTTCTGTCTGTTTATTAGCCAAATTAGCAAACTCTACTCACGGGAGCCAGATGGTAATTGAACGAGAAATAAACAAATATTGGCACTAAATGGGGCTAATCGGTCTCAGTCTGCTGAGGGTCGTAGCGTGGGTGGCTCAATTATGCAATAACAACCAATGAGCAAATGATTATCTTATAAAATCTCATGTCACAACGTCGGATTAATCGTTGTTAATACAAATCAGGTTGTCTAAATTGCTAAGTAAAAAAAGTAATTTAGGTCATATGTCGTTTTTTCATCTTTGAAATTTAGTATAAATATGTACTTTAACCATATCTTATGTTTGGTTATAAGGTAGAAATAATTTCTTGCATTTGGGTACTTGGAGGATCGGTATTTAATCAGGAAGGTTCAATAAACGGATTCACATTCACGTCTAGTTTCTGAGGTTAAATGTTGATTGCTGATATCAACGACAATTAATAAAATAAACAAAATGATGCATAAACACACTGATTAAATGCCACAGTGTTGCAGTGATTTGAGTAAATAACAAGTGTTTATATTAAATCAAAATGCACGTAAAAGTGCCTGAAGTAGAGAAATGTTGCTTTTGCATTCCTTTAAGAGGGGGGATTATTATATTTGGATATATTAATATAGTAAGTAGTTAATATTATTTTTTTAGTTACTAATTGTTACTTTAGTGACTTATATTAGAGCCAGTGTTTTTAAATAAGTTATATGAAAGTTTTGTTAAATTCACAAATTCTATAGCTTAGAGATTTCTGGAAGATTTCTTGTTATAAAATATATGTTTGTAGATATTGTCGGTATGCGCGGTGACATGCCTCGTTATCAGGACCGAGCTGCAGCGGCTGTCGGTGACAAACGACGCCTCTCTAGAAGTCGTCACCTCCACCGTATTGTTCAGTATACTAGGTATGGGCGTCATACTGAACATACTGCTACTTGTAGCCGGATATCAGGTAATACTAAGTTTCTTTTATTAAAAACATATTGATGTTAGGTTTTCAATTTAATTTTCCGCTTTGTTACTTCTTTTTTAAATCGGGCTTACATCTTTGACTAAACTTTCACACTGTTATGCGATTGTCGATTGTTTCGCAGGCAATTCAACTGTTTAGTTGCACAACTAAAAATCGAGTAGTGTGCGACCCTCCATATAAGCCCATAGGAATCAAAGCGAGATTAAACAGTTGTGCGATAGTTTAGTTTCAGATGTGCACACGCTCTTAATGAGTAGCAACGTATCTAGTGTTGCCATTAGATGTGATTACAAGATACAAAATCGTATCAGTGTTTTTTTTTTATTTCCAGAGAGATTTGTTAATGTTACGATTGTATAATTATTATGCTGTGGCAACAACACTGGCAGCTCAGGTGCCTATATTCATGCTGCTTTCCCGGGGGATGCTTTTTGAGGTTTTCACAGCGCTCTTTGCTTTACGTAAGTATAAATAGTAAGATGATGTTTACATTGATTGGTAATAGGACTCATGGGCGTCTTATGTAGCGGGGGTGGGCTCTTAGGGAAATTTAAAAATAGAAAAACTGCTTTGAATAAGTTTAGATCATCGGCTGGTGTCGTTCATGATAAGACTCTTTTAGCTTGATACCATGTATTATAACCGCGTAATTCCACTGCTGTAACACAAACTAAACAATATTCTTATGTCCTTTTATTAACATGTGTAATATGATTCTATTTCGACAGTTTTAAAGGGTTAATTCGTTACAGTAATGCAGTGCTACGTGATTGTGTTGGTGCGCAGCGAGGTAATGAAGCTGGAGCAAGAGGAGATGGAACACGAGGAGCTCGCGGAGAACCAGCTGACGGTCGTAGTTCCTGATAGTGTTACTTTGTTATAACAATGATTACGTTTACAGATGACATTAAATATTTAAAAAAAAACACGATTCCTGATTCTATAGGTCTTTACTAATGTCAGCGTAAAGGCCACCAGCTCGTTTGATATTTAAAAATATAAAAATCGGAGCAGTTATTTTACCTATGTACAAATATACGATACTTCTTACTTATATTATAAATGCCAAAATTTAGATGAATGGATGTTTGTTAAAGTTTATAGCCTAAATTGATTTACGGATCTCGATGAAATTTTGTATAGATGTAGAGGATAGTCTGGAAGAACGGCTATTTGCTTTTGTTTTTATTAAATTCCAGGCGGACGGATTCGTCGGCGAAAGCTAGTAGTTATATAGTTATTAAATAATATGTTGAATTATTTTATTATTATATGTCAACACGGCTGTAAAGATTTTCCAATTGGAGACATAATATGACTGGTATTAAGAATAATAATTGCAATACATATTTAAGGTTAAACGTTTCTTTTCACCGGTCACGATCACGGCGGCTTGCGGTAAGTGCTTGGAATTATTAAAAAAAAATCGAAATATTTCCCAATTTGTTGCACGAGCACAGGTGGGCGCCCGCGGACAGGAATCGTGACTTACTCCCGGGACCATTGTCCAGGATAATATTCATTGAAGTAACACTTATATATGAAATATGAGTTAAACGGTACTGACATGCATTGTACACTAAATTGCCAATTAACCAGGCAATCTTACAATGTTGTAAAACAGAATTTGCTGGAACGAGATGCTGCAGCAAGTGCCCTCGACGTTTTAACGCTCGAGGCTTCGTTTACGTGACATTTCATTGTGTAATACATCTTTAATTTTTATTATTATAGTATACGACTAGTAATTTAATAAGGATTTTTTTGATGTTGGCAATATTACTTAAAAAAAATCTGGTAATAATCGGCTATTATTTAACAAGCTTATCGATGAAATAAAAGCCGTGGGTTTGATAGAGAGGTTCATCCAATTCAAATAGTTTTTTCTTATTCCTTGATATGAGTTACTAAGAAACACAATGTATTCCGAGCACTAAAAGGGACTAGTTACTTGTATCTAGAGGTGTGATTAAGGTAATTTTAATATAGTATAAATAATAAGGTTTTAATATGTGGGTAATATGTACCTTCAAGTCGGCACATACGCAGCAGGTGGTATCCGAGTGAGAAAAGTCTGAAAGGCTTAACCGCGAAGGGCGGTGGTCGGCGGTGTGCGGAGAACGGGAGCGGCTCGACTTGCGGACCGCGGAGCCGTTATGAATCACAAGGTTATGTTAAACTTCTTTTTGCCACTATATATTGATTTTGTTGGGGTTGATTTTGCTACTAGGCGAAAATTACTTTTCTATTTACATATTATACTAGTTTAAAAGGGCCGTCTAACTTGAGGTATATTCTCACTTTATTTGCAATCTGTTTGTTGCGCTCTAATGGCCGGTTTCCCAGCTAGTTTCTTAACTTAACGAAAGGCGATTTTGAACTTCTTAACTTGAGTTTTACTCCGTTGAAATATAGATCGACCTAACACTAATGAATGAATGGTAATGATAAAATAAACAGAATCTCCAGAAACCCAGCATCATTTAAACTATGTATTGTAATGTTAATGTATGGGTAAGTTAGGTTGTTTAAGAAAAACGACAGGATTAAGTAGTTCACTCTTTTATTCGTAGTACGATAAAACTAAGCATATTCCGTGCACGGTAGTATTTCGTGCTTTCCACTCTTACACCTATTAATTACTTAAGTAACTTAATAACTTAATAACTTAATAGCCTCAATTAAACAACAATTCGCGTTACAATTCCCCCGCGATGCAAAATGGCGGCTCTCCATGGCCATTTTTTTAAAAACAGCGAAGCTTTAAAAACTGCACTAAGGAGTCCTGTAAAGCGAAATGCACTTATTAGCCATGGAGGGCGCGTCGAGAGCTCCGCCTAATGGTTGCCATTCATGAGCTGAATGGAGACATGAAATTGCCAACAATTATATACTCTCGCAATGATAACTGGCGGATGCTTTAGCTTCGCCAAACTTACTTCGGCTCTGGATAGTCGTGTTTCACAATATTCTAGAAAAATATACCACACTATTTTATTTTATACTACCTTCAGTTTGTTTACTTTTACTTTTATTCTAAAAACATTAAAATTTACTTTTCATTATATCGTCCATTAGTAGAAAAATAATGCACTTTGATTGTGGTTAAAGAAAATTATTACATAAGAACAAAAATCATCAACACAATGTGATTTCGTAGGGTGAGAAACTTTCTTAGTGTAACAAATAACCTAAGAGATTTCTCATCCTAAGTGGTTTTACAATAACTGATACATTTTTTTACGAAGACGTAACAAATATGGCCACACAGCCATAGGAAGTACAGTTTAAGATTTACAATTACATAATATTTGGACATTATAATGGGTCTTCAATATAATATACTAACATCGTTTCAATAGACATTTCTTAACTGAAATATCACAACTGTCAGAATATAGCGGGATAAAGTGATTTGGATGACATAGGAGTCATGTTTCCTTGTACTATTATATTTTTAATGTTATAGTTATGCCGAATGTGGACAATCTGGTATTGTGGGCGATGTGGCGAGGTGACGTCACAACATGGCGGCAGGTAGCGGGAGCGGAGATAGGATCCGGTCATCCTGCCCATTTCCGGTCTTCACGCGGCCGTGACGCTTCCGGCCACGCGTCGCCGCTGCTGCCTTCGCCGACGTAAACACACTGGAAATGATACAAACATATATTTAGTTGTTACTAAATTATTATTATTCCAAAAAATGTTAAACGCTCTTGTCAAATTGTTTTATTTTTATAAACTGACCAGTTAGTAAAATTAATTTGTATAATTGGATTTAAGTTATAGTGACCTATAGTTTTAAAGTTAATTCAAATATTTCAATATTTTCCCATAATATCTTCATTAAATAATAATTTAGTGAACATTTATGCTCGTAACTTAATCTATTAAGTTTTCTTTCTATTTATGAGTCAAATTAGATTGTCTGTATTGTTATAGTCACTTCCAGTGTATAAGTAATTCAATGACAATCTCCGCGTCATGTCGTCACCCGCCGTCCGCCGTCCGCAAGATGAGTTTTGTGGAATGAATTCGTTCGCAGCGACAATTGAATACTGCGCTGTCGCTGTCCGACTGCTGGTTATCTTGGGACAGCGCACTCCTAGCTTCAAACTTTCCTACATAACATATTGCTTAATAGTTATGTATACCATACACAAACATTTAAAACTTTTTGACAATTTGTAAAAACTTGGAGATGTAACAGCTAAACCAAGGTACGCAGAATATAAGTGTATGCTTAAAGTTCTACTCCAAGTAATATTTTAAACCTAATATACGAGCAAGTTCGAAAAATATTACATCGTAGACAATACACATGTCTAATAGAATTTCGATGGATAGCAAAAAATGTCCAGAAGCAACTAAATTTTGTATATAATTAGAGTATAACTAAAAGTTACTTTTAACATTGGTGGTTAATTAATAAGACATCTTATCTATTGATGTAAATAATACGTCAAGTAACTATTAATGTACATTAAAGTCGGGTGTTACAATTTCACAATATTGACAGGTGCCCTTAAGACCACCTGACAGCGGTCATGCCCATATGTCGGTCCCGCGTCGGCTCCCTAAGGCATCACGCGATCACCTTCGATCCACCTTAATTAGCGTATTTCTTTAAATGTCTATTCCATTGACGATCTTCCATGTCTATTTTTATTTTAATTGGAACTTAACGAGCAATCTATTTTACAATTTGTTTAGAATTTCTTATAATTTAACAGTTAAAAAAGACTAAAGGACACACACACACACACACACACACTATGATACTAATTATGTAAAGAGAAAAGACTTAATTGTTACATAGCTTCAAATAGGCTTTCTTTCTTTTGCCATTAGAAGCTACATTATTGAGAATCTAGCTGTTGCTAGCGAATTCGTCCGGTTGAAATTAAAAATAATAAGAATATAGCCTACGCTACTTACTGATGACGTAGCTTTTTAATGGTGATATATTTTTTCAAATCGGCCGTTCGTTTTTGAGTTATTTCAGTACATACAAAAATACAAATCTTTCCTCCTTATAATGTTAGTATAGATATAGACTATATTACGTCAACGGATCACTAGTTAGTTATACAAGGAATTCAAATATCTATCCATTAAATTGATTTAAAACAATTTATTCTAATGTCGATAACTTTAACGAATTAGAAATCGACTCCTGCGTAGTAGAAGTTAATTTATTACCAACATCAAATTAAATAGCAATGTGCTATTGACAAGCGAGACGGATAAGCATTTTGTTTTTACATCATATTGACATCAACATAACCAGTTGACTAGGGTGGCAATGCTTTTAGTATAAACGGCGAAACAAGTTATTGAAAATGGATTTACATTGTCTTATTTGTGTAACATATCTTTTATGGTAATTCGAAGACTCGACGTCCAATATAATTTAATGAATTTCAGCTTGTGTAGTTAAAGAATATGTCTAATTCAATCAAAGACAAAGGTTTTTAAATAAATTTCTGACATTAAATTTTCTATTTCCTATTTTATTACATTAGCAAAAGCTTTTAATTAATAAGACATTAACCATTAATAGCAAAATACGATGCTTTTCGAAAGGAAAGTTCCCATTTGCGGTTAGCTTTATGGTCACCGGAGTGCGGTTCATTTATCGGCTGATTGAAATCGACATATGCCGGGTCTGGTAGATGCCGCGGTTTCCGTCCCGAGTCCTTCCAAACCTCCCTAATGTGACGTGCCTAATAGACGCCCTTTTGAGAATCATCGAGATGTACTTGGATCTTCATTAAATAATGGCTTTCTTGAATGGCCTTATTTAAGCAATTATTTATTGATGCATATTATTTCATTTCAAGGAATCTCATTTTGCTTTGCGTTATACGCGTTGATGTCTTTATAATCAGTATTTTTCGAAATATTTTTTTTTCTAATTATATAATAAGTTTATAGTTTACTTAACTAAAAATGTAAATCAAAAATTGTTTCTGCGAGATAAGTTATGTGTGGCATGCGTCTTTAACATTCCAGAGTGACACAAAACATTTAAGTGGTCGATTTCGTAAAATGATTTAGGTCCGCGTGTCGTGTCGTGCCGTGCCGACTATTAGCGACGGTAATGATGCATAATGACAATAAATATTCGGCACATTACGATACGCCGTCGCCTGCAACCGTAACGTCCTCATATACCTCTTCCATTGTACGGGAAAGTGACAATTTCGAATTTTTAAATGGGAAGCCGCGAAATATGTAGGTCATTGACCTGTTATTATTGCCAAATATACACTAAGAAAATAATCTTAATTTATCAAAACAGTCTGTTAATGTTAACTAGTATTAAAAATCGTTGTGCTGGTGTAAGGAATCATATTATAGTTTGTCTAAATAAGGGTGATTAGTTTGACAATTCATTTGACAATTTAGTAGGAACGTGTCGTTATTGTCTGCTATTATTATTGTGTTCGCTATATTCTCTACACTGTATTCACTATTATAATTGTCCCCATAAATCAGTTATTAGTTAAATAATAATTTTAGTTAATTTCGTTACATTTTATTTAAACCGAATACCGATAGTTCATAGTCGTTCGCTATGCGTGTTTGTTTCGTTACTACGATACCCGTCTATTAAGTACGGCATATATCTTCATATAAATTTAATTCGATACTTAATATGTGTTGTTTATCAAACTAATCGATTTTATTTCGACAAACTAAAACACTTTGAATGCAAAGCCAACACTAAAAGACCTGGTACGGTATGTCTTTCACAGTGCGAATAAGAAATGTATGGACTATAATAATGAAAGTTTTATCTCCGGGTGTGCTTACCTGGTACCGCAGGAACTGAAAACTTTAAACGTGTTAGAGAGTGCGAGATGTTGAGGCAGTGGGCACCGTTCGCGGTTGACTCAAAGGTTGCGTGTAATGAGTTCATGGATTGCCGCGTCACGTATCGTAACGAGTTAGTACGTATTGGACAACACCGCGACTGCTTGATTTTCTATATTTCCGCGACATATTGTAGTTAGTTTTGTAGCGAAAAATCTCGCGTGAAAACATTATATCAAAAAAAAAACAAAAGACAAAACAAGTAACTGGAATCTGAAGTTATTTTAAAATTTGCAAAAATACCTGATGTTGTTATTGAATGTGTGACCTAAAGTCCATACTTAACAAACATTTTAATTTCTCTACAAGGGATGAAAACGTGTATTCCAGTATTAAGAAAGTTCGTATAATTTTATTTGTCAATTTCATTAAAACACATCCTGGTTTAAAGCGTCTCACAATATTAAACGTGTAACGATAACAAAAAAGTAATATCAGAATGAAAATAACAAAAAGTCAAGATTGAAAAATAACTGTAGTTGGGATGCGCGGGCGCAGAGCGGGCGAAGCGCGGGCGCGGGCGCATATCGAGCGTCTCATCTCACGGCAACCTGCGCCGCGTCGTATCGCATTACATATAAAATATTTATTATTTATAGCATGTAATTAATAAAAACACTCCGGCTACAAAAACAAGTAGCCTAACAGGAAGATATAATAACTCAATCGCGCCTACATTGCTCGCCTCGATTTGTTACCGTCCCGATTGGATCGCTGCGCGCGAGTACAATGTGGACCCTGTGCAAGCGCACAGTAGCTTAATGTCTTAACATGATACGCTATCCGCAGCCTACCGCGCTTACGTGTCTCTTACATTTAATAATTATGGCCATTCAACGGACGAGAATTGGCGATTTAACGAATGAACTCTGACTTGACTTGTTCTTATCATTTACAGTGTGTAGGGTCAACATAATTCTGACATGTTCAAAAGGATTGAATCTGAGTAAACAATTAGATCTGGCAATCGGATTAATGTTGCTTTAATAATTTATAACTTAACACAGGTAACCACCATGAGAAATATATTGTTACTTAGCACCAAATACTTTTGTACTAAACGAAACAATAACAACAGTTAAAATAAATAAACATTTAGATTTGTTTCAGTGTTCATTATTACAATTTTATTTTTGGTCACATGCATTAATATTTTAAAACAAATAACCCGAAAAAACATCGTGATATTTTAGGATGTCTGGGTTAAGTCGACAATTTAAATTGTCACACAAACCATTAAAATTGCAGTTTATTCGCTTGACGGGGAACCTGCGTCCAGCGCGTGGGCTTGAGTTACGAGCCTGCCGTCGTACCTACGTGAGGAAGGACTTTATTAAAGTTCTCGTGAAAACACAACAATGAAACGCTGCACTAACTTAATCTAAGAGAATGAAATCTGCCGCGAACGCGCGCTTTAATCTCGCTGTGGCTTACATTGGTGACTTTTCTGCGCTTTTAATTATATATCTAGTCCTTAAATAACCTCTTTATATGTTTTATAATAAAATTAGGTTTAATTTATTTTAATAGAATTAACGCTTCGGAAAATCTATGATCAATTAAAAACTAAATTCCATAACTTAATAAGGACCTAATTTGTCTTTATAAGTTTATATCAATTTATTAAGAAGCACATTCAACACTGTTAGATCAAATAATGCAGTAATAATCAACGTATGGTAATTTAATAGACTGCTTAGTTGGAGTGAGAGTAAATTGCATCAATCAATGCAAATTACTTAGAATGATGTGTCGATTTTATTGCCGTGTTCAAGCACTTTATTTATTATTAAAGTAATGTGACGAAAGATTGTTATTGGCTACTTAATGTTGTCTCAAATATGTTGCATTATATTATTTCCCACGCTACATACATTATGTTTTCCTTATTTATTTACAACTAGCCGTTCCCTTGTGGCTTCATCCGCGTGATATTATAAAAACTTTATTTTAATGTTTACATATGTCAAATTCTCAATTGCAAATGTCAAAATTACCGTTACCATAATAACCTTGCTTCCTTTATGTTGGCAGCTTATAGGTTATGCACCTTTTCCCATATGTAGGTTTTTTTACAATTTATTTACCTCCTAAGTAATAGCTTGAAAATATATAGCCTAAAGCATGTCGTAAGAGTAGGGTTTTTTTATTAAAGATATAATTATTCGTAAATATGCGTTGATTGCTGACATCCTACGCAACAAAGTAGTATGTGTTTACGGTTTATTAACTTTTAAAATTACAAATATAGTTTAAATCTATCGCAGTATATTCAGTGGCTATTATAAATCTCTCATAGTCGACGTTTTTGCGGCTTACTGTTGAGCACGACAATACTGCAGGCCCAGAACCTGCGCGTTATGAACACTAAATAAGCATATGTTGTCAGCGAGCCTTCTTATTACCGTGTGTTTTATATTTCTGATTAATATTAAATTGAATTTGCTTGATACATACAATACAAATTAAGAAATTATTGTAACACAGCCTTATATTTTGTTTAGTTGAAACACAATACAACCTTTTTTAATCTGTTTTATGCAAATTGCATTTTTTTTTATATACGAGAATTTTATGAACGGCCAAAAACTAATGAACCTTGTTTCTAGTGTTACAAATGGTTTGGTTATTAAATAAAATTGTGAACTTCTAATACTGATTATATGATCCTCTTTAGACAACCAATTTTTAAACATTCTTTGCGGTGAAAACCTACGGTAACAAACAGGTAAAGAATGTGTTACAGTTTTCATAAATGGAAATTAATGTAGATAAAAAAAACTTAAGTAGTTATAAAATTAAAAAATATAAGGATAGCGACTGTGATTTCCTTCGGGTGGCATAAATCTCTGAGCGGGCAGCGGGCACTGGCACAGCGATAAATAACGAGGCTTACTGCGGCCACCGACTTCTGTTCTTGTTAAGAACCCCTTTATTCCTATACGTTGTATAACCTCGTTGTGGTAAAACAATTGAACACATATTTACAACCATGAAGTATCCAATTTTGACAATTTTGACCTTTTAGTTTAACTTGATTTATCATAAGAAACATTGGTAACGGAAAATGTATCAAAATGGAACTGTCTTATAAACGAAAGCACATAAAGTGCAATGTTTAATGAATAAGACACGAGCGCTCTAACTTACAATACATATTAGATGTTAGAATTTCCTTCCTGTCCAATAAAAACGGTGGCCGATAGTATCGTATCGGAGGGAAGCAGGCAGGTCGTAATAAGTCTGAGAAATAAAATAATCCCAAAGTGAAATACACACACTAATGTGACTAATATTATAATATCTTGCGGCCAACATATCTGCTCTAGCAACGCCGGAAGATTTAGGCGAAGCTTGGACCGCGTTATACCGTAGCTAGCAATGAAATGTATTTTGTTAGAAATTAAATTGCACTCGTTTTAAAATATTATATTGAGTTTATAAATAAGTATTAATTTTAATATTGTTATAGAAAATAGATTTACAAATGAAAAGAAATTCAGTCTCAAAATTTTGTTTATTGTAATGTTTATTACTTTAAACAATTTATTGAAAAATTTGAGTATCTATTTTTGTGTGAAAAAATTGAATAAAGCATACTTAGTTATTATATTTGTATAATTTTAACCCGTACAAGTTATTAAACCCCGCCTGGAAGTTAAGTATGTATGTTGCGTGGGTCAGTGTTGCATAGAGGTTGCAGTGCGCGCGCGCAGCAGCCGGCCGGTCGTAAAGCGCGGACCACACGCGGGCGGAGGTGTGAAGGCAGCGGGCGCACCGCGGGGGCCCGGCGCATAACTCACGGCCAGAGGGCCAGCGGGGCGCCCGCCATTCATACCTACCTGCACTTCGGCTGCCGATGCCGCGACCATGCACCTCACCGAACGACGCACCTAGACACACTGTCTACTCCATAACCTCACGAAACAACGGAAATATCGTATCATTTAAGCGCTCCCAATTCAACTATAACAATTCGATCGATTTTTATTAAGGCCTATCACTGCAGTTACAATATTTTTCTCGTTTGTATTTTAGTAATGCGCACGTTTGACTGGGATCGGATCACGAAACGTTAAACTGACACTCATAATTTTAGTTTAGTAATGACAAACGTAATTTGTACCCACAACCGTAATACAAAAATCTAAAAGTAGATATAGTATCGTGTGTTTACCCTATCCTTGAACTGTTAAGTCATGTCATTTCTTTTTCGTGTAGCCTAGTCCATAAAACTTTCAAGTCGCTTGTTAATTTGTCAAATATGAAATTGTATCCATTGAAAATGGAATAGAATTAATGAAGGTAATTTAATCGTATTAGCTGTTATTTATTACCCCGAGCATCCTATCGGACCGGAACACTAATTTCAATAATCATACTTGAACAAACTGAGTCAAACATAATAATTCACGTGGGCCAGGCGCGTTCTAATGACACGTTCCTAGCTCGACCACGCGCGAGACATCCCACAATTTACCTGTTAAATTAGAAGCAACCCGTTATTTAAGTATCGGTAGCGGGCTAGCGTGAGTCGTTATTGTAATTTGATTTTCTTTCTCGTATCGGTCGGAGCGCCATTTGGCAGCTAATAGGACCTTTTGCCTCATCGCTCAAAACTCGAGTAATTTGACTTAAAGCCGGAAAAAAAAACTTGCAACGACTTTACATAAGTTAACCCGATTTGACGTGAGCTTCGTGCAATTGGTTATTGCTCATTATGTTAATGCGCGGTTATCGCTTCTTATGAGTGAGAACTTCCTTCACGATTTATGGTTTTAAATATGAGATGAATAAGTGATTTCAAGAACTGACTTCTTGTGGAAATTGTTTGTTGCGTAACTAGAATGAGTGAAGGGGATTTTTTTTCAATATAAATATGAGTTGGCGTTCTAAAGCAAACTTCAGTTTAATTATGAATGTTGAATGTTGCTTCGACAGGCTATAATTAGAAGAACAATGGCGTCTGATTGAAAGTTTAAATATGGCGCTAGCGGAGAGCTTTGCGTAGGTAGAGTTTATTTAAGACAACTATGACTGGACTGGTAGTGAGGTGTATTATTTTCTAAACATAATAGTAATTTATGCCTTTAAAAAATAGTTATACAAATATAGTTTCTTTTGAGATATTAAGACTTCAAGAACACAGAGTAAGAACAGCATGAAGAACGCGAGAGCTATGTCCATAAGTTGTAATTCATAACTCGATATCATGTTATAAATTCGGAACACCGCTACAAGGGGGCCGGAAGTGACGTTGCGTGCGCGCTCCCCTGCGCGGGAGCAGCTTCCGTTTCCGATCCGCCGCACTTGTTGCGCAACCTGACTGTCCGCACCTATATCTAAATTCGAATTGTTTTACTGTCATAACTAGTAAACAAATAAGTGTCATTAGAAATTTGTTAATAAATCCTACTTTAAACTATATTTCAATTGAGTTAACGGAATTAGATATAACTATTCATAGAGTTTATCTTACTAATATTATAAATCAGAAAGTTTAGATGGATGGATGGATGGATGGATGGATGTTTGTTAGAGCCTTAACAGCTGAATGAATTTCGATGAAATTTTGGCATAGATGTAGAAGATAGTCTGGAAGAACACATAGGCTATTCACTTTTGTTTTTTTCAATTCCACGCGGACGAAGTCGCAAGCGAAAGCTAGTTTGACATAAAGGAGATTGTAAAATATTTGTTTTACTTTTAATTTCGAATGAAGTAAGGAGTAGATAATAGTTGTCTAAGCATTAAGCTAATTATTCTTTGCAACAATATTTACATGATTAGCGATTAGTTTAAGATGTTTTAAGTTTAATTGAGTTAGTTTAACTAGTTTTGTTTTGGTGTCACGGGCCGTTGATCCAACCATCACATGGTGCAATGACCCCTCGTAATTGTTCCGGATATGTGACAACCACGAAATACATTTATTCCATGGACCGGTAGGCGCACTTAGTTCGTGGGTAAAAACAATCGATTAAAAAATTGCTAAGCTACTCGTTTAATTTGAGGTCGAAATTTACACCTGCGAAGGATATGCTTGAGTGATGAACAATACAATAAAACTTTTGTTCAGTCACGGCATGTTTTTGACACAAGAGTATGGAAATATTTATTTTGTTCCATTGAGTAGGTTTTTATCAAGTGAAGTTACGCACCTAAAGATTTAAAGTAACTGGTAGTAAAAGTTTTCCCTAAATTTAACAGTTAAAATTATTTTTTTAGATGAAATGACTTACGCATAATAATAGTGAATATTCATTTCAGGAACTATCAAGCATATTGGAACTAGACACGAATACAGCTTCAATTCATTTGCCACAAAACTTTAGATAAAGTCATTGAAAGTAGGTACCCATAGTTGTGTCGACAGCAGCACTACATATTATTCGTCACTATAAATAACTAAAAAATCTTTAACTTTAATCGTTGAGGTGGACATAAAAGAGGACCTTTAAAAATGTAAGGTAAACGTCATTAAATTTTTTAATATTACCTCTCCAGACATAATCTGGCCACAAACGAATATGTTAAGATGGTTATACACAGAGAACTCGCCATAAAAAGTCATAAAACGTATTTTAACATGCATTCGATAATCAATCTAACACGTCATAACTTTGACATCCAGACTGTATCGACTTAACTTAAAATTAAAACACAAATCAAACAAAAAATAACGTTAACAACTATAGAATAAAGACTGTTATCGTTTACCACGTACGCCGTGATAAAAAACTATAGGATAAGACCGCTGACTAAATGAGTCTTAATATAAACATGTTAATTCTTAATAAAAAAATCGAGATATCCTACATAACATTTCTGGTACAAATTGGTTAGTTACATATGGACGTATTATCAAGTCTGTTCTAAGATTGTATCGTTTTTTTTTAATCCGATTGTTTACAATCTTTTTTTACTATTTTTTACAAATTTGGTCATGCAATATGAAGACAATGTAAACTTCAATGGTTAAGGTTGTATAATCGTTTTCACATCGTGCAATTGGAATTCTGTATTTTACTATTTTATGCATGTAACCTGCAGATATCGGCGAAGAAATTCAAAGTGTGAAGTCAACCAACCCGCATTTGGCCAGCGTGGTTGACTATGGCCTAGTCATCCCTAACTTAGGGTAGACTCCAAACCTCAGTGGGGACGTATAGTGAACTGGTAATGATGATGATGATGACTATCACGTAAAAGACGCATAAATATATAGCTATATTATATTTATGACCAAATACTTACACTTTTTATCAAATGGCATTTATTTTTAATATTTATTCCACTTTCGTGCAGTTTTAACACTTACTAAAAGTGGATGAGTACCTTGTTTGTAGAGCCTCGTTAATATAAATGAAATCTAAAAACTCTGATTAACATCAAAGTGATCCTTGTTTGAGTGGCGAAAATAATGACTGTGAGTTCTTTTTAAAGCGTAGTAGAGATACGAAAATAATGTTATTTGGATAAAAGAAATGAGTAATTATTAACTATTTAAAGAAGATTTTATTACTATTTAATTGTTAATTTTAATTCACTTCATAAAGTAATTAATTTAATAAGTCCTAAAATAAAAACATTTTCAACACACTCATTTACTTTAAATGACAGATTCAACAAAAGCGTTTAATTTTTTTTAGTTAATTCTAACATTATATCTAATATTGTTACTATGTTTCTATTAAAAAAGAAAAAATAAAAAATACTTCTTTCTTACTTTCTATCTATAACAATATTGATACACATCTCTTATTGTGTCGAGATAAATGTGGAGTTTGTCATAAAAATATGAGCACAAAAAGATTGTAACAGGAATATACAAATAGGAGGAGCAAAAAATGCTTCATCACCTTGTTATGTGGTCGGTCAACATACAGCGAGTGCAATATGATGCTTATTTCCTTTGAGAACTTTCGATATAATTGTTCTAATTAAATACGTCAGTTTATTAAAATATTTGTTTGATTTCTTTTCGGACGCATTTAAACATCTTAAGAAAACACTAATAATATAGACTGAGGGACATTGAATACGTCACGTGAAGGAAGGTAACAGCGACACTATAACATTGTCGACCTATTAATTGGTAAACAACTAAGGTATACGCATATATGCTTCACGTCTTTGGTTTACAAATAATTATTTACGAATTAAAATCATATTAACATAAAATGATCATGTTTCTGTCCACCCTATTACTGTCGACAGTTCAAACGTTCGTTTTTTACACAATTTTTATATTCCATTTAAAGAGAATTTTTAATCATTACATACTTTTAGCTTATAAAACAATTTGCTAGCGCCTTCTACAGAATTGTTGACCCAGAACAGAATAGAACGGATAATTAATTAAAAAAAAACATTCTTTGACCTACATATCTTCCACTGAGGATGGCCGTATTTACTCCGCGATACGGACTTAATCTTGAAGCGTAGTTTGAATTTTTTAAATTATAAAACTTATCCATAAGTTTTAAAAGAGAATTACTAAATATTTCCTCTGAGATCCTTACTATGGGATTTAAATAGTAAGACGTGACCGGTCCAGGGTTCAGTTTGATTAATCACGCTCGTGGATGTTTTGATTTATGGTGTGGCGGACAAACGGCCGAGCTTGGTCTGTCTGTGCCTCACTATATCTTACTCTATGCTTCGTTATATTTTCATACGTGTACACGATTCATTATTGTAAGAAGAGCAAAATAATACGTCGCCAAAAAGTTTATATAGGTTTAAATAATTCTCTAGCGCTGTATTTTCCGATTAAAAAATTTAAAAACAACGCACTGGCCACTAACACCAAAAGCAGAGTCGAACATTACAATGGTTTTAAAATAAATTGAATCGTTATTTTTATAGTTTTCTTTTTTGCATAAATATATTATAAATATTTAATATGCAATAGTGGGTGCAATAATTCTAGCTGATACACGTAACTTGTTGGTTGTAAATCTCACTGACGCAAAGCGGTCGATCTCAAAGAATCCAATCAATATTAAATCGTAGCCTGACAGAGATCTATATGACGAGAGACTAGATGTGTACCAAAATACCGGGACGATGCGGTTCGGGTACGTGAAAAAGATACCGACACCAGATCGCAGCCGACTTTAACCCTTGACTCCGAATACGTAAGCTGAGTCATTTATCAATAATTGGGGTGACCATAATTTATAATTGAAATCATAGATACTACATAATATATTTAAGTGATCAAATATCCATGGATAAAATTATGAATTGCTACGACTCTTTGGTCGGTGGTAAATTATCACCTATTTATTGGGTGTTAAATTAATATGGAGTAAAGTCATGGTAACCCTATTCGTCAAATATAAATCTCTTTATCACCAGACATAACACCACACGTTCTGAGTGACGGCGATCAGCGGTTCTTTTAAAGGCCAGTGGGGGAGTGAAGAGTGGGGAGTCAGGTGCGCTCGCGCAGCGGCCGACGAGCATTTGTCACTGTAGCCGGCGATTATTCATCTCATTGAAACATTAACGCTCTCGGGAAATAATCACATTGACTAATGGAGCCCCCCGTCGTCACTCCTAAAGTTTCACACTCATCCGCATTCGGAGCGAAGTCTAACGATGGACGCCTCCCTGTCAGATTTGATTTAGTTTAAAATAACAAATGTTCACAGGCGACGAAGGTTAATGAATTAATGTGGTTGATATTAAGGCATCTAGAAACATAAAATGTGAGCCTCGATCAGGGTAATGATAAAGGAGAGGTTTATGTGCATGCGCGTACGCAGGCTGCGTCCTGCGGACGGCAAAAAAGTCTACCATAAACAGACCGTTTACGATGGCAAATAAAGCTCGCCATCTTCTTCGTAGTCCCGTAGTGAATTATTGCTTTATTGCTTCAGAAATATTTCACAAACAGAAAATATTTTATGATTCTCAAGTTAAGTGCGGCCATATATCATTTTAAGCCATAGATAATAAAATTCGTAAGTCACCAATGTCGAGACAAAGGGAGAAACTGGGAGCTATGGATCCGACACCTTAGAATATGTATGTTGCTAGGATGTAAAAAAATATACTTAAAAATATACAAAATTATCAAAATCAACCCAGTGTGTACAAATAAAAAACATATACTTAATTAATTGGTAAAAATGATATTACATCATATGAACACAGACATTATAATTTTGAGAACAGGTAGTAAACTACTTACTCTATGAATAAAAATATTTATCTTTCCTCACTAGACACCTATAGATCTAGATAGATCTAGATTCCTATCAGCTGTTTTCAAGTTTTAAATTGTATAAATAATGAATTTCAATTTTACGAAGTGTCTAACAACTTTTAGAAATAATTAAAGCAAACAGCAATAGAAGTCTTCACACATAATTCCGTATAATTGATAGTAGGAAATATATTCGAAAATAAATTTGCTCACTCCAAGAATTTCACATTTCAGAACGGCTAAAACATAAAATTGGAATAGTTAATGCTCAGCGAAATCGTTAAAGTGAGTGAAGACTGTAATTGGAAGACATTAAATGTAACCAGCCTCGTTATACCTGACTGTTAAATCCTTTACCGTGGGCATTAGTCCTCAGTATTTACACACGCGTTACAATGTACACCATCGATGTATAATATCATATTATAGGTAATTGTATACACGCCCAGACAGCGTAAAATGTTATTGCAGATGATAATGTCTGTGCCGTCAAATTTTTATATGAACAACAAACGACAAGCGTGTTAAGTGATAACTTTCATATAAAAAAACTTGGTGGATTGTTAAGAAACTACGTGCTCGGTTCTATGAGGAACATAAGTCAGCTTTTATGCAAAGTAATCCTAAATAATAAAATTGAATCAAAAATTTTAATACAATGAAACTGTAGGAACCTTCACGTTTGTGCCAGGTCTAGGGACACATCATCGAGTACCATATTTGATATACTATGTTGTTAAAAACCCCATGCTTCCTTTTCATGTAAACATCATTCATTGTGTCAATATATTAGTAGCCACATCTGAATTGTATAAGTGGCGACAGACCTTTTCTCTTCGTAAATATTTACTAAACTATGTCATCCAGTTTGTTGCTATTGTCTCACGATTGATTTACAATCCATAACAAGCTGATTTCGTAATTGATATGTCACAAAAAATGTTTAAAGGCGAAAAGACATTGTTTAAACCTGTGACGGTCGCCGAACTGATTAGGCTCGCTGTGAGCTCGGCGCAGAAACAAAAGAAAGTCTCCATCCCGTTCCACGTACAGCATTTTGGGCAACAAAGTTGTAATTGTAGGGTTTTTTGCAGATTCGGGCCGCGTCATCGCTTCTCGGAAGGCTGGAGGACGTCACGAGGTGAGTCTGTTAACGGCATTAGTGTATCCATTATGCCTGAAAAAGATTTGTGGTGCAGCGACTCATTAGCCGTTGGAGTTAATAATGAAGAATAACATTGAAAAATTGTAATTATAAATTCATCTGTACGGCTTCATTTCGTTATGTCTGCTTATTTAATATCGAACTTTTTGTTTACTTTAATTTCTCCACTCGTAGACTCAGTCCTTTGTAATAGTTAAAAATAACTTTCATGTTGTTTCTTGGCCGAGGTTAATATTGGCAATGAAAAAGTTAAATTTGTTAAGAATTATCGAGCTTTATGTAATACGAAGTTTAATTAAAATCCGTCAAGGATGAAAAATAAACATGTTACGTGTTTCTAATATAGACTTAGCACAAAATTCATAACATACATTTTATATTTCGGTTTAATAGACAATCTGTAAAATCGTATTTCCTTCTATTTATTGCCATTGCTCGCGACTTCGTTCGTGTGAAATTAAAAAATATGGCCTATGTTGCTCACTGACGTCGAAGGTTTGTAACGGTGAAAGAATTTTTGAAATCGCCAAAGAAGTTTTTGAGTTATTTCAATACATACAAAAATCCAAAAACACAAATCTTTTCTCTTCATAATATTAGTATAGATTTATGTAAAACTAAAACTAAGACTAAACTGATAATTTCAAATCTGTGTGTGCGATAGGAACAATCAAAATTTGCGAAGGAAAAAGGAAGTGTGTTCGTGTCCGGAGTTGGCGATGGGTGCGCGGAGGGTGTGCGGGGGGGAGGGCTATCGCAATGTATTAACTGCATTTACAGGCCCGCTGTGTAATTTTTCAGCGTTGGCAGCGCAATCGGAAGTGCACCGGCGGCAGCGGCCTTTTTGTTTCGTGGCGGTCGCGTCTCTGATGGTTTTCGGAAGCGACCTCGCAATTCGTAGCAATTCCACTATCAACCAATATTTCATTGTGTGATTTATCGCTGAATGTTGGATGAAGTGAGATTTTTTATGTTAATTTTTAGTCATGTAATGGTTTACAAATTCGTAAGTTGTTTTTGTAACTTCAAATACCGTATTAAACAATATAATACATCCAAAATCTCTCCATTGCTTGGAAATTGTTTACATGATTTTGCGTCGTTTCAGTTCGGAAAACTTACTTATGCGGCTTATAAAGAAATTGAGTTAAATGTGTTATTTACAACTAAATCCGTAAATTATACGTTAATTTGTTTTATGATTTAGAAACTTTTGTATCAATTTCAACTTTTCCAGCAGTCACTCTGACATATCCGTGGGAATGTTTTACTTTGCTATTTTACAATCGAATATAATATCATTAAATTATTAAGCGAACGTCTAAAACACACGTGGGCTCCGTGAGAACGTTTCCATTGTCTAACGTGACGTGTAATCTCCGTCATTATAACGTGCATCGTACTACATCATCCACTGTACAGTTAGCAGACTATACGCTTATGTAATCTTGTCAATTTATTTAAATTTAAAAACGTGACAATCTAGCGCTTCCAATGGATATCCGCAATAAACAAAAGATTTTTACAGATGATGTAACGAATTCATTAAATTTTTATTAATATATTTATTAAAAGAACGTAATTGTATAATTATTTATAACATATTGCTCGCTTAAGGCGGGCAACACCGGCCGTAACTCAATTAAAACAAAAGCCCGCCTAATTTAACATGTTAATAACTTGCCAGTTTCGACGCCTCTGCTTAATTTGATTATTAATTTCGTAAATAATATGATACTTTAGCCATTTACTTATTATAATTGTACAGGCAATGGAATAAGCCTATCGAAAAGGTCAAGATTGTGGTGGATTCGGTCAGGATTTGTATCTTAATGCAAGGTACCGTGAGATAGTAAGGCTCAAAATCACTGGCAAAATGAAAACACCAACTGGCGCCAGTGCGATAAAAGACTACATGTCAAACAGCACTGGCATAATGTGAACCAGGCGTTAAAGCAAATATTACAATACAATTTCTCGATATACTAACGGCCGAAATCTGAAACGAACCTCAAACAATCAACTTACAATTTGTCGGACGTCAAAAATTAAATTTCATTTGAAGGTTAAGCGTGATCTTATTAGACGCTATATTACAAGTTTAAATGTCGTTTCAATATTTGGCCTTTAGTAAATAGATGAAGTAAATACATAACGTGTTTGGGGTCGGCACGGCGACGGCGATAGCGACGAGTTCGGCGATTAGCCGTACAATCCATCACGCTGTCACGTCGCCTTTCCCAGACGTCCGCATTGTGCCTCTAACGGTCTAACGCTGTTATTAGCCTAAGCAGATTTGTGTATTTACTGAGAATACCTATTGTTGATTTACTATGTACGGATGTTCTAGTAACTGAATGTGTAATAAGTTCCTTTTTGTTAACTGTTTATTTTTTTAACTCGCTAATGTAATTTTTACAGCTGTCAATTAATTATGAGAATATTAACAGTTTCAATTAAGTTGGTAGGGAAATGAAATAAATTAAAAGTGTAAAGAATTATGCGAATATTTATTATGATTATCCAAAAGATTTTTTGGATATCTATAGTCCTATATATTTGAATATATATAGGAATAATATCAGTTTATGTTTAAAGACTGTATTCGATTTTTTTTTTCATATTTAACCAACCAATTAATACTATTTATTTGAAGTTAAGCGTCTGTCTGTGTTGCGGATTGATAAGGAGGTTTGCTCTATAAATAATGCATACTGGCTGTAATATATAAGTGTAATTTATAAGTATGTCAAATGTAAAAAAGACACCTGACACTTCAGAAAAAGGCGTGTCTAAAAGAACTTGAGAAAATATAAGACGATGAAAACATATAAAAATAATGCCTTTTAATGTTTACAACAGTCAGACATAGTACTGTAGATTTTTGTCCTTGACTTATAAGTAGAAACATATTTTCGTAAATAATATGAGTACTATTGAATAAAATTATACGTTACCAGATTATAAGTGATCGCCAATTAGAGAAGAAAAAACGTGTAGAGGTCAACTGATTAATTTATAACTTTTTTACCATTGTTTGGTAAGTATTATTTACTTGTCAAAACAAAAAAAAACGTGATTCTGTAAAAATATATAAAAAAATAAAATGTTTTTGGACGAGACAAATTTTAGAACAACACTAATGGCTCATATTAAGATAACTAGTGAGTGGCGAAATGACTGGTTAAAACAACATCTCTAGAGGAAGGGAATATGTAAATAGGTCGAAGAAAGAAAGTTGTTGTTTATTAGTTAGTTAATTATACCAAGTAATGTGTAAGAGCAATTTTGTAGTGATAGATAATATCAACTTTGTTTAGAGAAATTGAAAGCCTAAAGTTTCAATAATTCATCATCAACACTGCCTCGTCATTGTTCTACGTATATTAGAGTCCAAATTTCACAAACGTCAATTAATATTAATAGACACCTGAGCCAAAAATCGGTAAGAAAAAACCGCGCGCCCGACTGCACGGCGTTGCCGTGTTCTTTTTTATTGTTTGTAGGGTTCCGCGAGAACATTATTTGTTTTTGTGTTTGGCTTTATTTTGAGTAAGTTTTTGTGTTAACAAATTTTAATCATTGTACATTCTCCCAGCTTTTGTGACTTGCAACGCTTTAGTTACGCTTCTCTTTTATTTAAGAGCTCACTGTCAACTTTTATTCGTATTGGAAAATGGAAAATTTTGTATTATATTTAAGTGTAAAATCGAAGAATCATTTTATATTGAACTTTTTAATTAAGAGCTTATTTAATAGCTTAGTAAAGCTGTAGGTTTTAATTCTCATGTTGGTATGATTAAAGAAATATCCTTATGCAATAAAGAATTTCAAATTCAAATAACAAATACAATGTGAGGTGAACAAAGTCTTGTTGTGAAATGTACTTAGAGTCTTGTACTAAGCATGTCACATAACGATCATATTTTAAAAGTAACATAGACTACCTATGATGTTAAGTTAACGTAAACTTATGCAATTAATATACTTAACTGTATACGGAATCCTGTTCATGTAATTACGTACAAATTAAAGTTTTAAAAACATCTTTCCGATGAGACCTTAGCATGAGACGTCGAGCGATCGAATCCTCGAAATAAATTAAAAAGTGCTCACTCATCATCAATCAAACGGACTCGATTCCATCGATATAATTTACTTTTTATAGTTTTTACCCGAAATCGCCCTCCGTGACTCGCAACTTGAGTACGTCCCTGCCTCGCGCCAGGTACGGGTGTGACCTCACGCCTCATACAAACTATCAATTTAATCATTTTCAACGCAAACATAGTACAGTAATTAATTATTCTACTTCTTTCTATTATAGTATTAAAAAATAATTCACATTCTACAATATCTTGATCTTCCATGAAATTTTGTCTATTTCACGAAACAGGTACAAGATCTTTTTCATATAAAGTCAAGTGTATAGGAATTACAATAACTAGAAATCCTGAATCTCTGCTTGACCTTCTAGTTGACCTTTTATTCCTTTTACCCATATGTAAAACAAATGAATATTTCGTCATGATAAATCATTGCGTCTGAAGAGAAGTGTGGTTAATTTCATACCAGACTAGCTTTCGCCCGCGACTCCGTCTGCGTGTTGTTAAAAAAAACAAAAGTGAGTAGCCTATGTGTTCTTCCAGACTACCCTGTGCATGTACACCAAATTTCATCGAAATCCGTTCAGCCGTTTAGGCTAGAAACTCTAACAAACATCCATCCATCCATCTAAACTTTCGCATTTATAATATTAGTATGAAGTATAAAGTATGATTTATGAACAAATAGATTATGTTTAGGTTTTTACTGTAAGCTTCAGACCAAGCTGCGGCGACAGCCACGGCGACGGCGACTGTAACATGTCGCAACGCTCGGCCGCGGCGTTGCCAGTAATCGGTTTTCTCCAATAAACGACGATTAGACGCGCCGGCGTCAGCACGCCCGGGAACGGCCGTGGACAGTCGCGCACAACGAACTTTCGTAATAAATTTAAAACAAAGGTAGTTTATTTAAAAAGTAAAATATTCAATTGAAAATGAGAATAATTCATTTATTATCGCCCAAATTCAGTCGGTAAATGGTGTCTAAGTATAACTTAATGTAGATTTAGAATGAAGAATCCGCAAAAAAACGTCTCTTACTTACTTACTTAGTGCCCTTTTCGGTAAAGTATATCTGCGCATGTAACCATACAATATACGAAGTTAGAAATTTCCATGATTATGTCACAAGTAAGCAAGATTTTAAATAAACATTAACAATGTATTATGTACGCGAGTGTACACGGAATGATCGTGACCAGACGGGCGGTTTCAATTATTATCTGGAAGTCATTTTCTTGAGCTGGCGCGATAGTAATTTTAATCATACTGTTAAAAGTAGAACTTTTAATATAAACATTATTTCACACTATTAACATGAATTTTGATAAGAATGGAGCTAAGTTTACAAAAAAAAGAAAAACATAAATATATTAAGAATAATAAGTAAGTTATTCTTTTTAGTTACTAGGATATAAAATATCAATTAACCCTTAATTTTTCCATTTTAATGTAAACTAATTCTTCTATATTACACTGTCTTTTAAGGAAAAAAACAAACATTCCATCCTCTCGTAAGCCTTCCAAAACGATAAATAAACACTAGTATGTTCCTGTGTGAAGGCAGTTGAGATATACTATTCTAACATCATTCGATATTTTCTTTTTTTTTTCTTTAATTACTCTGCTAGTGCATGTAAAGTGGATCTTGGTTTCCAACACCGGGTTAACAACTATTCTTCCTTCCATTTCCATTTTATTACAAAACAATTCATTTCTTTCTTGTATGGCAATATCGAATTCGATAACATATCGAGTATGTTCGCATAAACAGAATAGTCACCTACGTCGGTCTGCGGTACGTATAGCAGAGACGGTCCGAGGTGACGGCGCGGCTCAAAGCTTCGACAGGCGTCCAGCGCGGTTCATAATTAAGAACGGTGACTGTTGAAAAATGGCCGCCGCCCCCGGCCGGCCGTGAATAATCGTCGTAATTACGATTCTGAATAATTTCCAGCCAGTCATAGAGATGCTATCGGTAGGTGTTGACGAGCGCTCGTTACGCGCACGCAGAGGAGCACGCGTCGCAAACCTCAGTCCACGCGGAAATCGCATTTCCTTCATTTATTTTTTCTTCATAATTGAGTCAACTAGTAATCTTATATCAGGGATAAGATGCCAGTAATTTTTTCAAATGAATTAGAAATCATTCTTAAGTAAATCATGTCCCTAAACAGACACTGACAGAGTAGATGACGATTGCATTGCAATTTTATTTTGGAAATTCATAAAATACGACGTTTTTACCTGGGCGTACTAAAATGTGTCATTTTTTAAATTACTGTTTCGTAAGCATAACAGTTTTGCTTCAATCAACAAAAAAAAAATAAACAAAACTTTGTGCCCAGTCACGCTGTACAAGAGGAATAAAAAATTGTAAAACAAAACTGAGCTTCTAATCCTTTCTCTGGACTAATTAAAATAATCTAAAGGTCCGTAGCGGAGGCGTGTCGGTTGCGCCACTACGTGGGTAGATTTAATTAGTTGTAAATACGTTTTTTTTGCGGTTGCATCATAGCAGTATTACAGCGCACTCTGGCGCCGTGTTATGGTGATAGCGTCCGTCTTTGAGATGTTAAGATAATGTTTGATTAAAAATTATTTGCGAATGACATTTAGAAATTACAGGCAGATTGAGCGTAAAATTCATCAAATCTTTCTTTCGATTTTCTCAAATATCTAATTGCAGAAACTACATTTTAGTATTCATGGTCAATTATGCTAGATTGGCAAAGACCGATATCTTCGTAACAAATATGAAAATGCGTAATCATCTGATTATTATTACAGCTGGGAATCGAACCTAGGAATTTTACCAATAACATGCACGAACTGCAGAACTAGCGAGCTGCGTCAATACAATTCACATCGATGAACAGGCGATCTGTTCATATCTCAAACTTTTTGTTTACTAATTGAAAGTAGAATAGAGGACACATTTATGTAAATGCTAAGCGGGTTACATATTTGAGACGTTACGTGTGTAGTGAACACAAACATTCGTATATGGAACGCACCTGAATCAACCGACGTCACGACAGGTGAACCTACTGAGAAAATGACATGATTTACGCGCTTTGAATGTGTGCATATCATAAGAAAAGTAAAAAATACATTCTTTAAATTATAAAAACAACAGTAAATATAGCCAACCACGCTGGCGAAGTGCGGGTTGGTTGAATTCACACGTATCTTTGAATTTCTTCGCCGATATGTGAAGGTTCCATCGTGATCTTAGACGTAAGTACATGGCGAGATTCAAACCCAGGACCTGTGGATTACAAACAAGTGCTCAAGCCCTTGAGCCACAGACAGTCTAATCTACTTTTCTGTTCCCACACGAACCGGAATTGATTTAAACTGGTTTCGTTTCGTTGAAAACTGACCCTTGCGAATCTAAGTATATAAATCTGCAAAATGTGATTCTTTAAAAATCCATTTAATTCGATACTTTACACGTATACAAGACATTAGGTTCCCAACAAAGGCGATTACAAACCGTTTGTAGACACATTCCGTTGATATTTTTAAGGACGAGTAATACTGGTTATTTTGATCTATGGTTCTTAATGATTGGGGTTAGGAAACTCACCAGTCCTGTCTATTCATGTTTACTAGTTCGTGTTATCTATTAGACAGTGCAAGCATTTATAAAGCTGTAAAATAAGGAGTTAAGTAATGAAATTGTAATGTTATAACATTGTTTTATTAGCTAAAGTATTTAAATTTTCAGGATTAGTAGATATTTAGTAGTTTTCTTAAGGTTAAAGTTATAGTTAAAATACTTATTTGCACAGAATCTAAGAAACCAATACTAAACAATGTATAATGAAAAGCAAATAGTAGCACACAAAAATGGTATAGTTTGAGAGGGAAAGTGTAATTTGCATATAACAATGCAACACCTGTTAGGTCGGCGGCGGCGGCGTGTGGGCGCGGTGTCCTCTCACAATGGCGAGCTTCATTCAGAATAACAGTTGCAGCGCGGTGTAAATGAACCTTTTTTATCATCATAAGCCGTCAAGGTCACCTCTTTTACGTGCTATCATACCACGCGCTCTGGCCTTATGACCTTCATCAGTTAACATCGATGCTATTGACCGGTATAGTCGGTCCTTCATATGTTTTAAAGATAGAAGTATGACTGTGGTAAAACATCTTCAGATAATGTTTGAAATACGAAGGTGTTCAATGATTTTTTTTGACATCAGCCTGACTTCGCGTGAACTTAAAAAAATAGTTAAAAATATAGCCTGTGTTGATAACGTAGCTTTTTAATGGTGTAAGAATTATTGAAATCTGCCCGGTAGTTTTTGAGTTATTTCGATACTTAAAAAAAACAAAAATGCTAATCTTTCCTTTTAATCATACTAGTATAGATATAGATTTGTTTACTTATATCTTAGGTTAGGACTCGTCTTGTGAGTGCATTTACTAACCTATGAAATTTATCAATAGGATAATATCTCAAATTGAATTTAGCAAATTAATTTTAACTTTAACGAGTTTAATAATACAATGTGAACGTTTGAAAAGTCAAAAAAACTATACAAGAAATTGGGGAGACTTTTATCGGCAAATCTACAACCTTTACAAATGATTAGCAAGTTAAACAAACCGGTACAAGCATTAGAGCGGTCGCTATCTTTACATCTCTATCGAATAAATTAAACGCAGGTCCACGTGTTGCGATAACGATCTACACGGCATTTCACGGCACCTCACTACACCTCGTGGCACCTTAGTCCGGTGACCAACCGAATTTACGAGCCAAAATATTTCTATGCCGTCAATACAAGAATTTGCATTCACATGTGATAAAGGAAGAGTTGACAAGTGGTCGATTGTGCTATTCGCAAGTGAGTAGCTTTTTTAATTTTAAATTTCGAAGGGTGAACTGGTCAGTAATAAATGGTGACCAGGTGATTAAATTACAATAAGTTTCATTTATTAAAGCAAGTTTTGTTAAAAGGATACTAACGGTAGGTAAAGATACAACCGAGTAGTAGAAGTGGGGCTACTATTAAAAAAAATGTATTCGGGGTGTCTATGGCATCAGATAGCGATGAGGCCACTTGCTCGTATGCCGAATTGTATTTTAAAATTGCATTAAAAAGATACAGAAAAATTGTAAACCTAATGTTTCCCGTTTTAAGAAATTGATTTTTCGATCGTTTTACTAAAGTTGTTTTATTTGCCTGTCTGCGAGAGTTACGTGAATCGATGTTTAATTTGGTCTCGGTGATGTGATTTCACACTTGATCGATTGTGAAATGCGGAATATTAAGGCTTTCATTAATATAACTGTAACAGTTTGCAGTTGTGTAAAGTATTAGACATTTTTTATAGATAATGTTACGTTACTAAATTTTAAAATGTAACAAATTAGAGGAAAGAGGAGTTAGTAGCATAATTAAATTAAAAAATATGTTGTAGTTTACGAAAGAAAACATACAAAAAAAACGAAGATAATTTTATAGCACATGTAAAAAAAAAGTGAAGCAAAACAATTGAACATCAATAATAATGTATCAATTTTTGTACTAGTATAGATTAGCTTAAAATTTTTCTGCTGCTTATTCCCGTTTAAATATGTTAACCATAAATAAAATAACATTTTGATGGTCTCAAAACATATGTAGGAAAGCCCGATCGTAAATACTTTTTAACATCTGTATTCAAACGGTTCCGGTTTGGTATAATAATAATCGGTGCAAAACAGAAAGGACGTCCTGTATCGAATCAGTGTACGATTCTTACCAACTTCATCTATGCTTATGGCAATTTAGTATTTAAAGAAAAATAGACCTAAACACTATAATCTTAAAGTGGTTGAGATTGAAATTTTCAAGCAAGCAAGTGTGTTAGAATATGCCAATCTATCGAGCATCCCTTATACGCGTGACGGGTCAAAATCGCGATTTTATTTATAACATGTCATATTATAGCAGCTGGGGTTTGCGAAGACGAATAAAAAAACTAAGAAAATGAATCCATGGGACCCCTTCGTTTCTCTTCCCTATGGGCGGACCACCCTTTAAACGGGTTTCGCCATCATAAATCCCACGTTCGTTTACAAAAGACGTTTTAAAATGCGTATAAAATTTATTCAGGGCAGAAATAATTTAGCGTGCGTTGGAATTTTATTTATTATTTACACTGATGCGAAATTCGTGCACGTGTTTACTGCTTGTACCTGATCCTTTGAGTTTTATAAAAGTTAATTTAAACGAACATTTATAGTAACTTCTATACGTAGTATTGAAACAAAAAAAAAACTCTATAGAACTATAGAAAATAATAGAAAACATTTCTTTATATTGTCGTATAAAGTTTATGTTGAGAAATGTAATAAAAACTGCGAATTACAATTAGGATATGAACTCACTTTGATTATCTTGGCATCGCTAACTTATTCAAAGTAATGTGAATACGGACGAAGAAGTTAAGACAAGAAACATGACCTTGGAGGTATTCATCACCTATCTTTGTTAATAAAACAGATTAAAAAGAAGTTGAATTAAATATCAATACACATTAATTAAAAATCAGCCCCAACATTTAATAGTTAACGAATTAAGAATAAAAAATAAAACAAAAGCTTTTAAACAAATTAAAGAACAATAAAGCGAAACAGACACGCCTACTTACCCAGTGACCCAGAGAACTAATAAAACACTCCAAACGATGTCTTAATTAACTAACAATGACTTTATAAAACGCTTTCAGTATCACCGTCTTATGATAATCGAAGAGCAATCATAATAGAGTGATACAAAGAGACGCACGGTGTGGCCAAACATTGTTATTGATCTTGAACAATTTACACCGATAGATACAATACTATGGTTTTTACAATGGCGTATTTGAAAAGAACTGTTCTGTGTACAAGCGTGCACGAAATGCTATAACAGTGATGTCAATGACCGAATAAAAATTCTATTCTAAACTCATTCAATGACTTCACTTACGATTTCATTTTTTGTTAGAATCAAAGAGTACAAAAAGACCACAACTTTGCTAAATTATCTAAATTTAGCAAAGCTGTGGGCAAATTAAATGTAGTAGTAATGGACAAAAGTTCTGTAATAAAATACATAAATTTTATAAATGTTACAAAATACATAAGAAATAAATAAAAAACAACATTCAATAACCACGCTGAATAAACTTAATCAACAATACAATTAAGCAAATATAACACTTGTGTGTGTCAATATACAAAGAGAACGAGTTCAATGACCGTCATTATGATGACACATTTGAATATCGTCAGGTGAAATATAGTTTTGCATATCTATCGGATTTACCACATTTATGTGCAAATGTGATACAAAGGTATTGACAAATATCATCAAAAGATGGCGCGTGCTTCAAATTAACATAAATTGATGCTTACAATGACTAACAAATTCTCAATAGATACAAGTGCTTAAGAATTTATAGAATGATTTGGTAAGGGATGCATTCTTGTATGTAAAATGAATACTTAGAAATCGATAACATTATTTTTTATCTGTCTAGTCATCTTTTTATCATTGCGTTATCGCGTGCAATGATAATAAAAGTGGTAGGTAGTTTTAATGTTTTTACATTATTAGCAAAACTGAGTCATAAGGTTAAAAAACATTTCTATTTAAAACACTAGCTTTCGCCCGCGACTCCGTCCGCGTCGAATTAAAAAAGCAAAAGTAAGTACCCTATGTGTTCTTCCAGAATATCCTCTACATCTATACCAAATGTCATCCAAATCCGTTCAGGCGTTCAGGCTACAAATTCTAACAAACAGCCATCAGTGTAAACTATTGCATTTATAATATTAGTATGAAAAGTATGATTATGTCATTTGAACTATTTAATTCAATAATTTTTTTCTAAAAAGTGCTTACTTGTTAATAAACCTGCCTATTTTCTTTAGTTCTAACAAAAGACATCAACGATTCTAGGAAAGAATGAACCAAAAAAATACTTTGCGTAATCAATAGAGGTTATGCTTTGGTTGATCACTAAATATTGAATTAATTTGAATTAGGTATAATAATAAAAAAGACAATGTAACGATTTAGTTTTTTTTTCATTCATTAATTGAAACTTGTAGACACGCGCGTGTCCATAACGCTTGTGGCTTTGTTAGGAATAGGTAATTAATAGATGCAGATGAGATTATGCGGTTGGCGCGCAATGTCCGGCCGCTGTAACACTATACCGACGCGCACCAAATGGGGATGTACGGCTAGAATTGAACATCAACATTTTAATATGTCATTTTAAAAATCAACGACCTGGTATGCATTGTTGAAGCTTCCATTATCTTACTAATATTATAAATGCGAAAATTTGGATATATGGAAGGATGTTTGTTAGTTTGTAGCCTAAATTGCTCAACGGCTACCGATGAAATTATGCATAGATGAAGAGGATAATCTGCAAGAACACATAGGCTACTTGCTGTTGTTTTTTTTTATGCCACGCGGACGGAATTGCGAGCGAAAGCTAGTTATTCACATTACGAGTAGTAGCAAAGAGAAAGCTTACAGTCATCGAAAAGTCTACATATTTTGTGTTTTTTTTGCAAACATCTAAAATTAATTGGCCAAATATTCTTAATAACCACACGAACAGTTTTTCATTAGGAAATAATTAAAAAAAAATAATAATTTGTAGTGTTATGTAGACCACATTGGTCGACAGTCCCCTGTTACGCTCCGTAGCGCGTGCAACCGCGCGGGCGCAGGCAGGAAGGCGCTTCTCGTCTCGCGCAGGATGCGGCGCGCCTCTCGCCTGTGCGCGGATAGATCCTCTTACTGCCAACACCATATCACACACTTCTCGCTCTGTATCACACACACTGCCAATCCAATAAATTGATACCGTGACTTGATTCAATTTTTTAAATTCCAAAGAGGGCTTCCACAGTGTGCAAATAGACGCCTGTTTATGAATTCCCAACTGCATTTCTATTGACCAAAGTGGCATTCTGGACATTGAATATCTATATCATATTATATTAATTTACCGCGTTATTATATCAAGTGTATTTTAGTGTGATCTCTCATAGAATACAATAGTCATTATAAACATGTGTACCTGGCAAACTGATTTGCTGAAAAAATTACGTTTTCTAAGCAATATTAACTATTTGAAATTAGACAAAACAATAAAGGTCACAAAGACTTTTTAATTCTTTAACGAATAAAATAAAGATGAAAGTTGTTTGATTAGATATCTGCAATTTGCAAGTCAACAGTAATGTCACGTTGTTGGGTTCCGTGACGTCGGAAGCTCGCGGCGGCTGCAGACGGACGCAGACGGGCTAATGGCATGCATCCGACGTGCGCCATCTCTCCGTCACGCTGCGTTCACAGCTACTCACCCTGATGCTACGAGCAAACCTATGAGCAAATATATGATGTACTCTGACATTTGCACCAGGCAAATTAAATAGAAGACTTTTTTCGCCTGCGGATCTTTGCAATTTTTGTTATAAGTGTATCATACACTTTCATTTCAAATTTTTAAATGATCTATGACCTGGACAAGGTTGCGTGAATATGCTGGATGCGGCCGGTAATGTAGTATCGATAGGAAGGTTTACGTAAGGCAGTGGACGACATTAGGCTGATGATGATAAAGACTTTAAACTACTTTCGCACAACACGTACATACAACACGTATATCTAGCAGATTATTGAGACTAAAACATCATTGCTTATTTTAAAAAAAATCGAGTTTGTGTTATTGATTTAAAAAATTTAGTAGTATAATTTAATAACCTACTTAATCTACTGTTTATATGTATGTGAGTGTATAGAATACATGAGTCGTAGCGGTCGGCTGGTCTGCACGGATGCTGCGCGGGCGCGCCGCCGGAAACGGAAGTCACGGGCGCGTTCGCGCGCTCATCTGTGGAAAAATGGCGGCTGCGTGGAATTACTAGGTTGGTCATCGAGCGATGCCGTTACTGCAATTAATTATATATACTTACCGTATGTAGGTAATTTAGATTTATCCATTTAAATAGAGTTAAAACACAAAACCAGTGAACACAAATGAAACTGCAAACCAAGCAATCTCACGCAGTCAACTTGTGACTTTTAAATGGAAGGATGGAAATATGTTTGTCCAGTGAGAAATTACGGTTATTAGTCTTGAAAAGTAAGCATACCCAATTTGTGGATGAAAGTAGGTATTACCAGTGGTGTGACAGAAGAGACTTTCGTTCCGCGAGGTGATGGAAAGCGGGCAGCGTGACGGCGAGCGGCCGGGGCGTGACCTGCCGCCGTGACCCGTCGCGCTGCGCTGTACCATGCGGCAAATCGCCGTGCGCAGGCGTCGCCGATACCGTGCTTTAAGCTATCTCTTTTAGTGGACACGACAAATCGTCAACACATCGTTTTCTTTAATAAATAAAATATACATTTTCAAATTAAGAGTATAAATATATTGACGGACATTTGCATAAGTTAAAATATTTTGGTAGCAAAAATATTTCTTATAGGTTAAATATTTCTATAGAACAAGGCGCAAAATCCAGAATTTTTTTGTTAAACTAGGAATACTAACATAAGAAGAATGTTAAATAAGAAACTTCTTAATCTAGAAAGGTTATTAAATTATCCAATTACTTTTACTAACCAGTTTTTTCTTTGCAGATATAAAATATCTATTCTGATGAACTGAAGAGGAAATAATTGTATGTAATAATAATTTTGTATGTAATAAATCAACTTAAAACCTACTGCACCGAATTTAAAAATTCTTTTGATGTTAAAACTGAGTGTTTTAATAAAATTCCAAATAGAAAGTAAAATGTTATTTATAAAACTCGTTACGTTGCAGTTGTGTGTAAAAGTCGTTGAAAGCTTAAATGTCGCCGCGTCAACTCACACGCTCCTAATCGTCGAGAGAATTAGACAAACCAATGCGGTTTACTTTGAAATAATTACTCTAATGTCACAATACATTTTTGAATTGCTTAGTAGCTGAGATTCTACAAGTCTGAATTAATATTTAAAGTCGAGGATTTGATTCCCAGCGCAAACTGATGTTTACAAAAAAGAACCAGTATTGTAAACTCAAAACCTTTATTGTTAAATGCTTAAGTGCAGGTAAAATAATTAGATAATTACTTCTGCAACTTTTAAATTCAATGGTCATTTTAAGGAGTTCATAAAAACACTACTTCATTTATTAAGTAAAAGTTATTAAACGATCGAGACATCAAAATACATATTATCCCAGCAACTATAAAACATAATCTGTACCGGTATTCAAATAATTCCAGTACAGCGGTGTCCAAAACCGTAAATAATAATTCACTAAAAATCAGATATAAAAACATGTAGGATAATTACTCGCGGGGACGGGCCCCATGAGGGCCACACGTATTAAGTACTGAGTTTATTTCGTAGCGGAGCCACTGAAATAAATGTTATACTTGACGGACTGTTTATGTCATGGAAGCGGGTTTGTGCAAGCATTCACAGATTTCGATGGGGTGGTTGGGTACAGTCGATGGAAAAGTTGTTAGGAAAAATCAAATATTATTTAGAGCAAAACATTCATATCAGTCTTAGAATGTTTTTATCATTTTTCAATTTTTGTAAGAATTCAGTTATTTGTTGTTTATATTTTTTCATAGATATCAATTTTAACTTTTTAATTTACTTAAAAAAAATCGCAAATATCCTAGTGAATATGCTAAACGATTAACATTAATTTATTCGATAACTAATATAATTTCTAAAACGTTTCTTCGAACATTATACAATAAACAATAATGTGTTCAACATGTTTTAAAGGGCTATGTTATATTGACAGTTTTGTAATAAAATTTAAAATCTTAAATCGCATATTTAATCTGTGCTCGACAGTACCGAGGGGTGCGGTAGCGGTGCAAGGGGCGGGTAGAGTTCCGCGACAAGGGATCGCGGCGCGCACCTGGCCGCCGCAGCTGCGTGCGGGGAAATCTCACGCGCAGCTTCCTCACTGCGCAGTCACACACACATCGACATTACACATGCACAGATAAGCTTACACACACATAAACATGCATAAACGTACAAGGCTGTCCGTCATTTTGTCAATGTGTGTATGCTTCTATGTGACATACATTGATCAGATTACTATGTACAGTTTTTATATAAGCTTTTGTGAGTGTGTTGAGAGAGTGTGTTTGTATTAAGTCGGTTGGGTTTTGCCAATATTATTTGCTGTTATAATGAAATTGAAAGGTTTAAATTTTACCTTGATGATATTTCTGTAATAATTTTTAAAATATCTGAAATTATAGAAGTGATAGTAATAGTAAGTGTTGAAAAAAAAATTGTAATTCATTTGAATAATACCAATTGCGAATTGAAAATAAAAGATAAAGAATATAGCTTTGTTTATGGCTATGGGTATCTTTGAATATCATAAATTCAGTAATTGTGAATTCAGTAATTTTGAAAATGCCTAATTATTTATTAAGATTACTACTTAATAAATTATTTTAGTACGTATCCATTGTTAAATATCGTTGTTATTAGCAAACAAAAATCTTTTCGAAAGTTAATTCAACAACATTCCAAAAAGATAAAAACCGACTTGGATTGTACAAAATAATGTCATAAACTGACTCAATTCAAAGCACAACGTCAATTCTTATTCAAAGATGCAACAGGTTACATTAAGGCTTTCGACACACTATAGACGCATCTAACAATTTCATGAATGGTGGATTCCTAAAAAACTTTCCTTACAAGTTGTATTATCTGATCACAATAACAGGCGCCGTTTAACAAAGCGCTTACAAGTGTACAATTCACGATAGCTCTTTATGATTCTAACTATTTAATAAGAACCGTGATGCTTAGTTCATTTACCCCTCTCTCGTACACTTTTGTTAGTGCGGATGTCGAGTCGCGGCTCCCGTGATACTGGATAGGTTTTAAATGCATTATATTGTTGTGATATCAATAGTGGCGAACATTTTGTCAGCAGTCTGTCTTTTGTGAGAGAGAATTATATAATTATGTGTGGAGCAAACACTTAACCGCTTTAAAAGAGTTTATGATTTTATAATTGGTTTATTGTTATAGATGTATATATTTTGACTTAATGTTAATTTTATAAACGGAAAAAACAATCACTTTTGTACTGAGTTACTGAAGTTTCCATTTATCATTACTACCTACTGATTCATTAGTGTTAAGTTGTTTAAGTTTCAAAGGAGTAAAACTTAAGTTACATAGTTCGGAAACGCATTTCATGAAGTTATGGAACCACACTAAATAATGATTAAAAGTAGCTGAGATACCGGTCATTGGAGTTTAAGATTTCTATCTATCGGAATGCCCAGTAAAAGGCCTCCTAGATATACTAGATACAAAGATACCTAGATATGCTGGTATGGAAAATAAACTAAAACTTAATTGAATAACAGATGATCAAAGTAAAAAAACAGTAGGAAGTTGCAGTTAAGCCAAGTTTACTAAGCATATATAATAAGCTATACATATTTTGGTTTCAATATCGAAATAAACATATTTTATTTACGTATTATAAGCTATATAAATATATGTCAACTATCGGTTCTCCCCTCCAGTTGGCACACATCTTGCTCACTGGTGTACAATTACGGGGTTTTTTGCCGCTTCAGCCGTGAGACCGGGGGCGGGGTTCGGTTACCGGCTGAAAGACTACACCGTAACTTTGCACGTGTACACTACACGTTACATGCTCCGCGGCCGACACAAAATGGCCGACTACCGGAATTTACATCAAGATCATCTGAGTCATTGTGGATTAAAATTGGCTATTTAATTCTGGGTTGCTGAAGTTTCCATTTATTTTATCATTACCTAGTGATTCATTAGTGATAGGTTAAACCAAGTTTCAAAGGAGTAAAAATCAACTTACGTAGTTCGGAAACGCATTTCAAGTATTTGTCGACCCGAAAAAACTAACGAATGGTCAAACGTAGCTGGGACTGGTCATTAGTACTTCGAAATTCAAAAACAACGATTTATATAAAACAATAGAACATCTACGATTATGTTAAATTTATCGATAATTTAGATAAAGACGTCATTATATTTAGTAAGTCGTAATACTTTTGATAAAAGCGTGTCTAATTACAATGAACAGTTCCGAAAAAAAAATCGTTAACATAAACTAATACAGACCGACCAAGTACATGATAAATTAAAAGTAATACAGCATCTTACGAATGTATATTTGATTAATCTTAAATGGAACAAAAATATATCCTTGTAAAGCAATCTGCGATCACGCACAAAGGAACGGAAACTGCCGCTCGAGTTTAACCCGCTCCTGGATTTCATATAGGAGATTACTAATAAAAGATCACGTAGTTTTTTTCAACTATCGGTTACAAAGAATGTAAGGAGTAACGGTAGGAAGTCGTCGATTATTGTGTAAGGATTTCCGAACGGATGTTATGCGGATCAGGTAGATAAGTAGGGCGTTTTAAATTATAGATTACGATGCTAAAGAATTTTGTTTTTACGTAATTAAGTACATCGTTCAGGTTAAGAGATCATTTGTTTTACAGGTAAAGGAGAAAGCGGCCGGCGGTGTTAGTAATTTGGCATTCGTAATAATATGCAGTTAGTAAAGATAAGGTAAGAAATTATGGAAAAGGTATAATGCTGCAGCTCCACTTTTATGCTAGGCTGCTGTAGTTTCCATTTATTTTATATAGTAACAAAGGAGTAAAACTCAAGTTCAGAAACGCATTTCATGAAGATGTCATAAAACACTAACGAATGGTTAAAAGTAGCTCCGAAAAAAGCCGGCTATCAGACAGACAAAATGCATAATTTTAATTTCTTTACCTTTGGTTAACAAATTTGTCTGTAAGGTTTGTGCTTTATTACTTCTCTTATTTTACAAGCCCGATTTTGCAGCAACTAATGCGTCTGCTGTTTTCATTCTGACCGGAACATTAGAACGAAGGTTTAGTCAGCACCTGAAAAGTCAGCACAACCCAAAAAAAATATCACTGTTACTGCTATTAAATGAGAAATAACCGAAAAGGTAAATAACATCTACATTCCTTTACATTAACAATATGTTTTAATGAACTAAAAAAACATTTAAACATAAAAGATTCCGTTTCGAACATTTCAATCCGATGACGTGTATACCAAATCTCCAGACTTACCCTTATATTTTTGATATATTTCAAATCGAAATAACTCAAAGGCATAAGGAAAATTTCTAGAGATCGAGTCCGTAGGTTGTGGAGGGCAAAACGCCGAGTCACCGGGCACAGGCGCATCGGGCCGTGGGGGCGACTTCTTTGATGCGAGCCGACGTTCGACATCGGCCGATAGCCAACAAAACGACAGGCACTGTCTTGTACGCGTGGGTAAGTCATGAGCTTAAGCTTTTTTAAATTTAGTCAAAAAAGCACATTTTAAAGCTGTTTTAATAATATTTCTAGGAAATAAGTATTTTAGCAGATAACGTTTTCAGCATTAAAACGAAAATATAGATGTTTAATCTATAGAGATGTAATGTGATGATAGTGTATCATCTGCATAATCTGCAAAACGTTACGAGTAAAGGATTATTCATGAACCTGGTATTACTAAATAAAAATATAGTTTGTTTTAGAAATAAAAGTATAGTTTGTTTCGCTTCCTCCTAAACCTTGAGCCGACAGGTAAAAAATGACGGCGACGTCTTACCTCCTGACACTTGTGAGATGATGGTGTGAATTGAACGCTAAGATGAGTAAGCTCGCCTGATAAACAACTGCACGAGTGCAGTAATTGGTTGCTATCTCCCTGTCATTTGTACCTACGAATATTTTGTCATTTCATTACGACCAATACATGCACGGATCGACAATCATCCGAGTCACATTAAGGTTAAAAGTTAACGTTTCAATGCCAACGCTTATTTAGAACTTAGTCAATCTTATTGTTGAAGAAAAACAGGAATGTTGCTTCTATTTGTTGCTAGAATTGTTACTAATTTGTAACATAAAATCTGTTCAGTAAATAAACTGTTTACCAAACATACGCAAGTCCTATAACACAATAAGTAAATACTCGTAGATGAGAATAGGTTTTTGTGCGAGGTGATGATGTTCTATCATCGATCGCAGGTAACTAGGCACCCTCGTCTCGTGTAATCTGCAAAAAATTCCGCGTAATCCTTTCCGGCGCAGGCAGAGGCTTTGGCTTTCGGTAGACTTTGTGACGCCGCGCTGCGATGAAATTGGTAATCGTTCGGCGACTCCGTGAAATAATTCAGGTAAGCAGGGGTGGTAATAAATAGTGAGTTATAATTAAAAATATTTAAATACCCAGAATGTTTAGTAACAGAAAGAAAATGTATGTATTTCTCTATTATTATGAATACTTTTTTTTTTCTAATTCAAATGCTACCAAAGAAGCTGTAATTCTTTTGTCGAGCGGGAAAGTACAGACGCGTCGGCAATTTCTATCAAAAATACACACATAAGGATAATATTGTGTCTTCCTAATGATCAAAATTGTGTCCTTCAAATGTTGTTGGTGAAATCCTTATAATTGCCAGCCCTTGTATTAGTTGTTCGTTATCAAGTTATCTTTGTAGCTCGCAAATTCCGTGAAAGAGGATTATTTTGTTGGCTATTACTGAATTCTAGGAAGGTACGCTCAGGTAGTCGTTTGCAATTATATGTACAGTGCCGCTCAACTACATAGTAATTGATAAGACTGATTTTTCAAACGAAAACATACGTTAGTACCTTTAGAGAAGTCTCATAATTGATTGGAATGATAATGGTGTGTGTATTAATTTTGTCAATATGTAACAGTCGTAAATCAAGTTTGGCATTAAAAAAACATTTGAACGTTATAATAAAAATTAAGTTTTCATGAATGGCTGTCTGTATCAATGACAGATTAAAAAGTACTGAAGAATCTTAAATCTTAAATATCTTTTTTTCCAATATTTGTTATTATTAGTTAAATAAATAACAAAATTATCGAAAAATACTTTAAAAAACCTAACATTCAGAAGTCTAATATTTCGTTAGTTAAATGCGGCATTCTTTATTCTTCAAGTAGTGAGATGCTTAACTAAAGATTTAATGAAAGGTGTAGGAAGCGAGCGAACGGCGACCCGCCCCAGCGATCGGTCGATTGTCTATTAAAATTCCGTTAAGATATGTAATTACATTAGCTGCCCAAATCCGTACGTCAATCAACTACGTCCAGATGGGAGAGAGTTATTATTACACGAGTACAGACGTCATAAGTTACACGTGTACGCTTATAAATGATACGAACTTGTATTTGCTTTAAGCAATAGATGTACTGCATAAATTGGATTATTGTTTGTGTGTTAGTTGAAATAAAAACACGTAGAATACTAGTGGTATTACAAAACCCTCTTCAAGAAGAGTGTATTATTTTTATAAAGGCCAGCATCATGATTACATCATCTCACTAAATGCCACTACTTAAGGCTGCGGGACTACCCTAAGATAAGGGTGACTAAGACAGTCGCGACCTGGCATTTGAATTTCTTCTCACATATATGCATACATCACGATGTTTTCCTTCTCCATCAGATGGTTGTAATACCTACATATAAAATTCAAAAATAACACATTGATATATGCCGAGATTCGAACCAAGGACTTGCAGATTACAAGTAAAGTACCTGACCTCTAAACCAATTCGGTATTTTAACCGGTGTTAAATGTTTTGCTTGTTTTTTCTTATATTAATGCGTTAATGTTATCTATCTATTTCTAGTTTATGGTATTGGTAGGTTATGGTCTCTCTGCGGTTTGGGCCAGTGTCGAGTTTTTATGGTTACATAGTGAATGTTTTGTTTACCGATTTCAAACTAAGTTATTTTCTTTTCATAATTACAGAAGCGATTATACTCGTACTAAGCATGGTAACGCGTGTTGACATATTACGACTAAACGCGTGACGCCCACAACGAAAGAGGCTAGAATTGGATATAAAATAATAAGTTACGAAAAGGCGACGCTTTGTCATGCGAATCGTACATTAGGCGTCGAGTCTAATTTCCCTTTTGATTTTAAGTAATTTATATGAAATTATGAGTAGGAAACCTCGTATCGAATCCGAAAGGGGCTTTTTATGATAAATGTTCGTTTTCTATTCGATTAGATAGATAACTGTGAGCGATATGTCTCCAGATTGAATGATTGATATTCTGATTTATCGACATCGTCTTCGTTGTAATTAACTATGGTAAAAGACTATTTAAATGTTAGAATTTGACGTCATTGATGTTGTACTTTTGGTTATTATTGAGTTATATTTTTAGACTAGCTGTTCCCGTACGACTTCACTCGCATGAAATTATGAAAATTGTTTTATTGATTACATTTAGATACAAGAAAATTTTTTGGTTGTATTCTTGCAGTAATCTGACGAATAGAGGTAAAGTTTTTGTCATCTAAAAATCAATAATAATATTTTTCCATCACTTGTGAATATCAGTTATATAACTAAGGTTGTTCTGGTAAAGTCAATATAAAGCATCAGTTGGATCAAAACCGCTGTGAGCGTAGCAATAAAACGAAAGCATTATTTATAATTTCATTATTAGCACCCTGATATTTATAAGCGTTATCGCTCCATCGCTCCCGACCCTACGTAATTCCATTGAAATAATAGACGACTTCACAGGTTCTTTATGCAAATGTACATATTTAACACGTGCTAAAGGAAGGAAGTTATGTGTTCATTAGTAATCTAAATGTATGCTTCCACTGCCACAACACTTGTTTAACAAATTTTGTTATTATCTCTGAAATATTTTGTAAAGTATTAACTACCTGTTGCCCGCGACTTCGTCCACGTAATACTAAGATAAAAAAATAGCATATAATATGCCCGTTTATGTCAGCTACCCTTCCATGAAAATCCGATCGAAATCGGCCCAGAGTTTTCGGAGTTTACCCGGAATAAACGCGGCTAGCGGTCAGACAGACAGAATAGCAGACAAAAATTTTTAAATGCGATTTTAGTTACCAGTAACGCAAATACATTAGCTTCCCGAAATCAGGAACTTTTCTTTTTAACATTACAAACAGACATTCCATTTTTATATGTATAGATAAACGATAGGTTTTTTTTTATAACAAGGTAGCAAACGAGCAAGCGGCCACCTAAATCCGCCAAAATGGCGAAGCGACCGCTGCCCATAGACATCCGCAATTGCAGATGCGTTGCTTGCGTTGCGACGGAGGAGGAGAGGCACATAAAGTGGATATTTCCCTTTCCTATGCATCTCCATATCCATCCACTTCATCTTCCCGTCTTGTCCTTATAAGAAAAGGGCGGTAAAGAGAAAGGGACTTAAATTAGGCCTCCGGCACCAGCCAAGATAGATAACCAACGGTAAAAAGTTTATTTAATGTTTGCCTTAGTAGCCTTTTGATTCGTTTTTTTAATTATAAAACTATCTTAAAAATGTTATATATTGTCGTCTGTTTTTTGTTAACAATATTGCTTTGAAGTTTCACACATTTCGTCAATTCATATGAGATTAATTCACAGGGCTTTTTTCATATAACATAACACTTTATCAACTGAACAAATCTCGATACAGCTTATAATATAATTTTATCTCACTTTAATTGTCGAGTGTTGCGTGAGAAACGCGAACAAGTAGTGCCAAGTTACTTTTAAGTCGTAGTGGTATTCAAATATACAAACATACTTTTACCATTAAACATATCAAAGAATTACTTATTACAATGGCATAGAGTATAAAATTGCATGGAATTATAATTTTCGGAGCATTTTTAAGTTTGCATGGGGTTCGCTAGAACGGTGGAAATGTGCAGGGAGCATTAATCACAACAGAATTAGCTTTGGCGATCCTCTTCCAACTGTCCGCCAACAATTTATATCCGCTGACCGCGGGAAGACGTCAGATTGGTTTTATAATGTTATCTACATTTATTTTTAGCAACTAAAATAATGTGGTGAGGAAATATCGATTTATTGCAATGAGAAAAAATATTTTAAATATGTCCTGACAGTTAATAAAAGAGTGACCAATTTTTTTTGCTGTGTTATATTATATATGTTTTCTTTTAACAATATATCAGGAAAATTCCTTACAAATACGGAATTAAGGAATTCCAGCACCAAATTGCGTATAGTATGTAGTGATGATATATACTACATACTAGCTTTCGCCCGCGACTCTGTCCGCGTGAAAAAAAAACAAAAGTGAGTAGCCTATGTGTTCTTCCAGACTATCATCTACATCTATACCAAATTTCATCGAAATCCATTCAGCCGTTTAGACTACAAACTCTAACAAACATCCATCCATCTAAACTTTCTCATTTATAATATTAGTATGAAGTATGATTACATTTAATTACCTGTGACATACTTTACATTTCTGGCGAAATCTAATTACTACTTTGACTTTAAAAATTAGTAGATTTTTAAACAGTTAAAATTTATTACATGTTAAACCTCCGCACCGGGATCGCATAAATACTACTTAACGTTCACGACATTCGAAATTTAAAAATAAACAAAAAAATGAAGAACGAACCCAAAATCAGGACGTAACTTTTTATTAATTATCGTGAGAGGCGGCGAGTAGCGGCACTAATGTGTCAATGAGATACCCTTTTTAAATAATTTTGTTTTGAAATACGTTTTATAGAGCTTGACGTAATTTATTCGTTACCAGACCTATTTAGACTGGATTATTGGGATGAAAATAAATATTTACCTCTGACTACGACATGTTCATAATTTAAATATTAATTGGGAAGGTTATTTAGTTGTTTTACTGTTTATCGTCCGTTCCCTTAGAATGTGATGTAATTGGTTACAGTTCGATTCATGTATAATTTGTTAAAAAAACTTGGTGTCCCATAGATTCCATTACCATTAACTCCTTGAAATTTACAAATGCGCAAGAACATTTAAGTACAAAGAAATTATACAATGATCGTCAACAGAATGTCTATCGTTTCAAATGATATCAGAAAATCGAAACGATAGACATTTGGGTGTTGCAAGTTCTTCAATATTACATGGGCTACTAACTGCCGTCGTCGGTTAAGTAGCGTGTACCCGGCATCAGTACACAGCACAGAGCGTGGAATGTGGCACCAAAACGTCACGGCAATTAAGGAATCGGCAAGCTCTAACCTCGCTGTCAGACCTGCATTGGGCACGCGGCTGATTGGCACCACAACGATCTATCGATGCTAGATTGGGTAGTGAAAGATATATCGAGTCATAGCCAAATAAACTCTTTTTTTATTAAAAATCTTGGAGCAATAGTTGTATTTACAATAAAGTTGTCAATTATGAGAACATTACTTTTTATGGTCTTCTTACATTTAATATTGTTGTTTAAATTATGTTTATATGATAGCACTGTTGTAATTTGTGGGAAAGCGCATTACTTATATAAACTATTAATTTTATTTTATTTTAGTAACTAACTGTAACAATTGCTCGAATAAAGCGTAAAGAAATCTCAATAATCAATGAATACTGAACACAAAACATTTCTTCCAGAAAGAAGACGAGTTTACATGGCACATCCATTTCGTTAATGCTCCCTGATCATTGGCACACGCTTGACGCATTAAGTAACATTTATCATATTTCATGCACGTTCGACGTCTCTCACTGACGTTTTCTCTTCCGCGGGTGACAGCCCGTGTTATCTACACAAGGACTTTATTGTACTGCTCACCTACCGTACCTTGCTGGCGTCGCCATCGCTGTTGGTGTGTAATCACAGACACTGTAACATGCGTGATATTCCGAAATATCAATACCGTAATGTGCTTGGTAATTTCGGTTTCTGTTTAGAGATGCTCCTTTATTTTTTTTTCGGATTATAATTAAAATACTTGCCTGAGTTGGTAATGAAAAACTTGAATACAAGAGATTTGATTAGCCACTGTTTTAGCTACCAACATGATTAAAGTACATAATATTTAATCACTTTTACTACTTTTATTTTGTGGAATACATAAGTTATTCGGTACTTTCCTTTCCAGCGAAATGTAACTTTTAATATTATAATTTCTTATAATTTACGTTCTGGCTAGTTGGTGAAACAGTTATTGATCGTAAACATCTAGATTAGTCAGTGGCCGTTCACGAAAGTGTAGAAAAAAAGACATCGTAAAAAAATTCCTATCACCGGTTAGCGAAATTGATTTCACCTTTTCAATTTTAAATTACATGAAAAAAATCTCATTACAACTTATAAACAATTTCGAATCGAGATTAAAAGATAAAGTGTTGAAAGATCTAGTACATTTTGTGTACCTACTGGCGCGATGTCAACGAACGCAGGCCGCTTGTGCTTTCTAAAGAACATAATTTACAAGTCGAACACGACACTGCAGTGATTGGCGGCCGACACACTTGCAGAACGTCCCGTTACCGGCTTCTATGACTTACAGCGGCCCTACCATTAGTTACTTCTGCCAGATT
>NW_013525102.1:5146510-5163389 GCF_000836215.1 Papilio polytes
GACTCCGTCCGCGCGGATTAAAAAAAAACAAATGTAAGTAGCCTATGTGTTCTTCTAGACTATCCTCTACATCTATGATAAATTTCATAGAAATCCGTTCAGCCGTTTTGACTTCCTTCTCATAAAAGGACCTCCTTCAGAAATGACCATAGTTGAAGACAGGATGGGCGGGAGGTTAGCAATTGAGGAATAATCTCGCAGATATGAGGTCTTAGTTAACAATGTAAATCATAAATAAACATTCCACGATCTTTCTTACGTTATGAGGATGATAATTTAACCTAATATTTATATCAAAGGTGTTCATAATTTTTTAATGAGATTGACTGGAGATAACTTATAAGAACATGATTAAATTATTTTGTGGTTAAGAAGTTTGTAGGTGATAAAACAATTCACGTTAGTGATCAAGACAAAATTCACTATCCACAACTTCCGAGACTGTTAGTACGCGCTGACTAGAATTTAATCTAGACTTCAATCTATAAAATGATTTATGTCATAAGAGCAAATTAAAGCAGGACTAGATATTTGATAAATGTATAAAGTTAATTTTAGTGCTGAATTACTCTCTCATATATTATTGGAATTACAATAAATATTAACTTATTTGTAACTTAATTGCGGACAAACGTACGCCGACAATAAGTGTTTTCACGTATTTTTATTGCATTTTAACTTGAAATACAATTAAGGAAACTAATTATTATTGTTTTTTTTTCGACACTATTTACCTAAATTCTTTCGATGAATCGGCAATGGTTTGTGTCGTCTGCATAACTTTGAAGTATTCCGACAGTTTCACTCCAGCTCCGTAATATCAGTAAAAGTTAGTAATTTCCTATTTAAACTTTGTACAACCGTTCTCAGTCACATTACGAAACTGAGTATTCTAATTGTGTCAAGGATGTTTGCGGTTAAACAAACAGACAGTGGACCGCTTAAATGTTTATATTGAAATATATATTGTAATATTTTTTTTATTATAATTTTAAAATATATTGTTGGATAAGTTCAACATTTACGTATTTTTCTCATATATGGGTATTCTATTCTTCCTTTCGATTTGCGTAGCGATGTTTTAATAGTCCATTAAATTAATTAATATACCACCTTAGTTACGAAAAAAACCACAGAATAGATTAGGAATGTCTTTTTTAGAAGACGTTTATATTATTCTCCAAAAAAACTGTGCATTGTTATTTAATTTAGTTAAAGAATAGTATATGTTCGTGTAAGTTTCTTGTGACAATGGTAGTGGACGCTCGCAGGCCGGACCACTCCACGTCGATGCATTGTCACTCGAGTGACACTCACAAATGTTTGCCACTTAACAAAAAGTGTGCTGTTTCCTATACATATGTACACATATCTAAAATGCTCCTATGTATACTTTAGAGGTAATTTCCATCCAAGAAATATTAACAAAATGGTGCGTAAAAATATTGTATCCTCTTTGTCAGCCGGGTTAAAATTCTACATTATTTAAAATCTATTTTTGCTGAAAACTAAATTTAAATTAATATTTGTTCTTTGCTGTCGACATCATGCTTGCGCACTGTGAAATTCAAGGCAAGTTCATGAACATTATTACAGGCCTCCTAAATAATGATATTTTAAGTCATTGCGTAAAATGTATTTTAAAAAGGTTTAATAACAAAATTATTTTTATAATTATATGGAAAATAAACCATAACATTTTGAAAAAACTACGAGACGAAAATAGACTATGGCACATGTTTTTCTCTCTAGAATGTTGGACGGTTACCATGATTTTGGTAAAAAGAAGACAGTACTTCGATGCAGTATCTTGAAGACATTGCATCTATTTTCTAGTAATCTTATTGGTGTTTTTGGTACACAATTGTAATGAATACTTACTCATGTTGTTGGTTACCTCCACATTTAAAGAATTGCAAATAATAAAGGTTTGAAGTAATTTGTAAAGATTAGTGGATAGTGTTTTGTTTTTAGTTCAATTCCATTTTAATCTTATAGTATAGTGATAAATCAAGTTTTGAGTAATTGTCACCAAGACGGGCCAGTCCTTGATGGCGTCTCCAAACTTTCTTAGCTCTGGTCACAGCTGCGCGCGCGTGCTGCGACCACTTTTTGCCGTCGTCGCCGGCGCGGGCCAGATATTGAAATAATTGCTTTTTCAACGGCACGCCGTGCAAATGACATTCGAGATGGAGGTCGTTTTTTTAACCGCGCCGTACTTACGACCGTACGAGAAGCAGAATTGATGTTGATGAAACGTTGGCTTTTATAAAAATAATATCTACTCGGTTATTTGCTGTCACATGTTATGATGAGTCATATATATTTTTTTAATTTGATAAGAACTGTACACTGGATTAGCTTCTGTTAAGATGACTTATAGTGACTTGAAAGATTTTAAACTAACTATGAGTCTGATTATTTCACGTCAATTAACATGTCTATAGGCCGGTTTCCCGGCTACTTTTAAATATTCGTTAGTGTTTTTGGTAGTTCATGAAATGCGTTTCCGAACCAAGCAACTTGAGTTTTACTGCGTTAAATTTACTCCAATTTCACACTATTAAAGCAATAAGTAATGATAAAATAAATAGAAACTTCAGAAACCCAGCATAAGAGTAAGTAAATGATGTAATTGCTATTAAGTTATTAAGAGCATCACTTGAAGATCTTAATCGCTATTTCGCGACACAGTGGGTTACTTACAGTCCAAAAATTATGCGGTACTCATTGTCTTATTTGAATTCCATATTGGATTGTTCATAAATTTATAAAATAGTAAAATGATTAGCGCTAGTCTGGTACTTCACATCGTGTCCGCAGCCTAATGAGTGACCGACGGTGGCAGAGGAGTGTTAAAATTTTAAATTGTTGTGTGAACTTTCACAGTCATCGGCCATCGCCGCTCCCTCGCCGGATTTATAACTAACGATACAGACTAAAACGACAACTGTTCGATATTTTTTGTTCGCTATCGAACGCCCACGGTTCGATATGCGATCGCTTCGTCGTAAATGTTCTTCAGCACGTGCTAGTCACCTTTCACTCGGACTTTTTAGGCACGATACTAATCGTAATACAGTTTTATAGAGTACGGTGAATTACGATAGTAATGTCCGGGTATATTGACGACATCCAGTGAAAATTGAGTCGGCGTTGTTGGGATTTATATTTTTAACTAGCTGTTCCCGTGCGACTTCATCCGCATACAATTATGAAAAATTTATTTTCTTTTTTACATGTGTCAAGTTATCAATTGCAGATGTCAAAATGACATGACGTTATGACAAACCATAGCAACCTTGCTTCCTTGATGGCAGCAACTTATGGTCTCTTCCCCACATTAGGCTTTTTATCCAAAATAAGAATTATTCAAAATTATACAGTAATTGCTGACATCTTAGCCAACAAAAAAGTGTGTGTTTACGCTTTATTATAATAGTATAGATAGTATAGATTAATTGATGTTACATGCCATCAGAATCTTAACTATTTGAAAATGTTAACCTAACCTAAAAGGATATGTCTAACATTTAAGATACTGAATTCTTAAGAGAATGTCTTTGGATACTCACTTATGATTATAAACTGAGTCAATAAACCGTGACGTAAATACCTTAAATGACACTTAATTTGTTGCCGTTGGTCTGCTAAGCTTGATTTTATTATAATCCATAAAAACGTTTCTTTTTACTGGCAATTAGTTTTACTAGTGTCCATAAGTGGTTGATATATAAACTTCGGTTTAAATTACTAAATAAATTACGTTACTATCTTGTAGATAACTTTAATTTACAAAAACTAAAGGAAAAGGAAGGTCAGAATACTAGAAAAAAATTACTTCAAAAGTTTCAGCTTTAATTGTAAATAAAATATTATTTTTTAAATAGTTTTTTTTTTCAAGAACATCCGGTTATTAAATATTAAAACTTCAAGGCAATAAATAAATTGTTTTTATCGAATATTCTACAAGGCAAAATAACAGGAAATGCTGAAAGATATAAAAATATATTTACAATATCCTTGATGTGTATTTCAGGCTTTTTTTTGCCATTTCAGTGTTTTTTTTTAATATTTACTGTGTTTATTACAATCAATAATAATTGACTTTTCATAATCAAAATGTCACTTAAAATTATGAAAAGTCAATAATTAAAAAATAACGTAACTTTTGATTTAATACGCCTTGTTCTTCTTTCCTCTGTAATTGAGAAAAATCATATTTCAACTTCCAAATGTATCTGTTACATACTAAAAGACTATTTTTACATATAGTTTTTGACAATTAATATTGCAATTGTAACAATGTAATATAATAAGTTACATATTTATAGATAAGGCAAATATTTTTAATCATACTCTTTGTTAGTATTATACATTTGTACAGTATAGTATTCCCTATCTTAGATCGCAAAGTCAGATTTTACGGTGTAGGTAAGATGTATTTTGAAAACACATCGTGGCCATCTGCAACAAACTTCAAAGATTAAGCGCGACGAATGAGCGAGACAATCCTGGCAAGACAAAGCCTCGGCTTGTTTGTCACGCGCTGTAAATATTTTGGACGGGGTTTTACGGGTCCCGTAGTTTTATGAGGCTTTCACGCTGACACCATTGTCTTGGGGATCGGCCGTCGCCTGATTAGGCATGCCTTGCGCAGGATGCTTTTACAAAAGTTATCTGCGATTTATAAGTTTCCTAAATTTGTTTATGACTTGCGCGTCTTTGTTTTAGCAAGGGATACGGTTTTTTAAGTTTTTTTAACGACATTTATGTCTGACTATTTTTATAATCTTGATTTGCGGGGGTGAAACAAACCCCTCAACAACAACAAGACTTAACAGAATCTAGTAAAATTTCACGTTACGGTTAAAAAATAGCTAGTATTTAAACCGCGAGTTCTCCCGCGCAGATAAAACTTAATTAGTGGTTCATGTGTTCTTCCAGACAATTTTAGCGACATCCCTTGAGCCAACCTGAGATATGTAATAACAAACATTTATCTATTCGTCCATCCATTTAAACATTCACGTTTATAATATTAGTAAGATGTTTGTTAATATTTAGACAATTATTGCTTGATATGTTATTTATTTCAAATTAATGATTTGTTATTTACTAAACTCAATGCCGTTACATGTATGTTATAAGCATCTTTCAATGTCAATATATGTCTATCGTAAAAAATATCTCTTAATTAATATTTCATCATAACCTCTACAACTAATCGCATTAATAGGTTAGCAAATTACGTGACCGTGAACTTATACGACTCGTTAGAGATGTAACAAGGTAGCTACGTGTTTGTAATTGTATAAAAACGTAACCTTTTCACATAGTTATTTGAAGGTATTTATATATTTTATGTTGTATGTTTTATTTCTATTACGATAAGAATGCTGTACTGATAAGAATACTCTAGGGTTGCGATTATTTAAACACCAACAACAGGAATTGTTAGTAAATTATGACAGATATATGTGTAAGCTTATAAGTGTAAGAAAATAATGTTGTTTGTAATAGTTGCGTTATGCCGCATCTAAACGGAAGAGTAGGTTTGTAAGTTAGGATTGTTTTATCAAGTGAATTGTCCAGATGAATTTATTTGCTTTTAAAAACAGCTGGTTCTGTCCCGGTGCGCAAAGTGAGGCGACGACGTCAAGGCTGCGCTAGCCTCGCTGTTTGTGGAGCGTGACGGCGACGTGTTGGCACCCACGACGTGACGTCAGCCCCTCCCGTCCCGAACTCACCTCTTCACCCCCGCTGGTATCGCTGATACGCCGGTGTAGACTCGACCTGCTGAGTGTGGTTCTGGTGTGCTGCTTCACAAAGATCTTTAACAAACCTTTGATTTTTATTTTATATGACCTATATAACAGACCTGAAAGAACTATAAAATGCTTAGTAGTTAAAACATCCATTTTTACCTACATGGTTGAATGGAGGTCATTTTAAGTAAGCTAATATTGGTCCAACCTATACTTCTGATGCCATAAGTATTTGAATGTAATGAATGAATGTAAGAATGGATATATCGATGAGGAAGATGAACTTGTTCTTCTGGCCTAACGAGTGAATGACTTTTTGTTGTACTTTCGTTGAAGTCCTTCAAAGAACAAAATGATATAAAGATAAATCTCAAAGCAAATTCTTACATACATTATTGATTAATTTAATTTTTAGAAGCTTCAGTCACAGAAGTTTATTTGACAGTAAACACGGCGAAGCTAAGGTAAATTCCCCCATTTCACCGTTTCAATAGCAGACACCATAAATAAACGGAGTTAAAATCGTTTATTTTCCAATGTACGATATACTCGCTCGACATATTACGCAAAAACGGATCATAACAAAGTGAAAACTTCCAATAATCAGTCACATTACATTCAGTGACATCCGTGTTTCGAACGTGAGCCCATTCGACAAAAACCGCAGTCCGAAAACACAACTTTCCAACCAACAAAGGGGCCGTTCGTGAATTCGTGATCGTCATAATGAATTTTACCGTCCGAATATAGGGTGTTTAAAAATAAGCGAGAGCCATCGAAGAAGCGCGTGCAAAAAGCCCGTTGCTCCAGCATCATTATGGAATTAAAGGTAAACAGGTGTGAAATTAAGCCAACTTTTTGTTCGGCTAATAGATTGAGGCGCATTTTCCGTCCCGAGGCCCTCCACTTACGTAACACCCGACCATTAAAAGTGTACGGAACGTCTAAACGCCCCGTTTAAAACTATATAATTTCCCACTAAACAGACATGGGAGTTACGTCTCGTTAGAAAATTTCCATTTTTTTATTTTTTCCTTTTCGCCTACGCCAATTACGAGTGGTTACGTACCGACAAAGAGTTTTTTGTCAGAAGCCGAACGTTTGATTGATGGTCGATTATTTCGGATATGATCTAAAGACGCTTCTAAATTATTATGTTAAGTGATAGCAATAATTTTATCGCATCATGACTACTGTTGCACTAGTGATTTTATAAAATTTAGGATAACAACAAAATTGAATATTAGTTACGTTAATAAAAGGACTTTGGAAAATATTATGAAAGATTTCAAATTTTGGAATGTAGTTTTATCGTAGGTTTTACTACTTACCTAATATGACTTTTTTTTATAAAATACAGTTTGTAAATAAGGCAAGCTAAGTTACATCAACGTAAAATTATCCACAGTAGTCGATAGCTCTGTTACGCAGTTTAAATGGTTTGTGTTACAGTAGTCGTATAGAAAATTCTAACCTAAACATAATTTTCAGCGAAACGAAATATTACCAACAATGTAAGTACAGGGTTTTGTAAAATTGTATTTACTAACGACGTATGTTACTTTGGTATTCGGTAAGGGTTTGCTTGTACCCGCTAACCTAGTGCAAGATATTGTATCTTTTGCTGATGATTATTTGATTTTGTTCTTTACTTATATTAGTTTAAGGTGTAAAATTGCATTGTATAGATAATTTATCGGTGAGATGATACGTAGTTTGTGTCTACTGTTTATTTATTGCGAGTCATAGCGATCAAAAGGTCAGTTTTGTAATACATTGCATACCAAAGTGAATTCTAACACGTTACGAGTAAGGTTGAAATTCACAATAACATTGTCGTTTACTTGTTACATATACCTACCAAAATAGATGATGAGTGACAGAAGAGTCTTGAGGTATACCGTTATCTTGACCGTATAGTAAATTAATTTGGTAGATGTTGACGTCAGAAAAACTAGAAATATTGTCTTATATACATGTTTAAAAAAATAGTTGAACTAATAACTCCCTTTGTACAGATAAAAAATACGGTTGTTTATTATAAATTACGACATGTTACAATTTATAAAGTTAAATTTGGGTATATTTAATATGTACTTTATATTAAAAAAACGCAATTTCATGGTATTATGTAAGTGATAATGGAATTAATTAACAAAGAATATCGTAATTCATCGACGTGTTAATCAATATCCAATAACTATATAAGTAAGTAACCGATGATTTCTAAGTATTTCTAGAAGGTTGCGACTATAACTTAAGTGAATACGCTTGCAACTTTCTCGGTGTTATTGATTACTTAAAGGTGTAGCATTAATAACACTTCATAATGCAATCTTAATGTTTTAATAGTAACATACTCATAACTTTACACGTATTTAACATTTTCTTTACCTTATTAAGTAAATTTGTAACTTCTGTGGATCTATCTATACTGATATAATAATATAAAGCGTAAACACACACTTCTTTGTTGCCTAAGATGTCAGCAATTACTGCATATTTTTGAATAATTCTTTTGTTTAATAAAAAACCCTACACTTACGTCATACTTTAGGCTGTATATTTTCACGGCATTAAACTTGGGGGTAAATTTTTTGGATAAAAACCGTAATGTGGGAAGCCGCACGGGAACAGCTAGTATACTTATAATTGTGTATACGCAAGACAAAAAAAAATAACAAAAACAGCATTTTTCTATCAAAAAACCGAGGTTATTATAATATTATTGCTATTTAGTTTGTTATTGAATAACTTTTTCGTTAGACAAACATTGTCGTCATTATGGCAGAGCGTGGCCCTCTCGGCGCCGGCGCGTCTCATCCATACCTCGAGTGCACTCCACATATGTTATCAGCAAATTGTATAATCGGACGGTTTGTAATTTGTCTGGACATATGAAATCGGAATATAGAATATCTCATAAATTGATTTGTCATTTTACTGTGGTTTACGATATAACGCTGTTTCTGAATTTTTCGATATTTCAGAGTTTACGATTGGTCTAGGCAAATTACTAACGAACAGTGTATAGGATTTTTCGGTAACATACACTAAACAAACACTCGCGCTCGCGCCTCACTACACTGGATAGAGGTACAGCGGCCGATGGGCTCTTGTTTTAATTCCGTTACAATTTATTGAAATACTTCAATGAGTCATGACATTTACTAATAACAATAAATTTTATCTTTTTTTATTATTTAAAGATTTTTAGTTCCTGTGGGTAATTAAACCACTCTTTGTTACAAAATTTCGGTTAGGAGTTGTTAAGGAAAAATGGTAAAATCGAGTTTTGTTTTCAACTAATACCAAATTATCCTTTGTTAAGCTAAAAGTCAGTTCCCGTGATATTACATCCTTAATTGTTAACTTATTAGTGTAGTAAAAAAATATAAAATACCAAAAAAAGTTTGACATCAATTATAACTTTACGGTCGTTATGTCAAAATGTCCGAATCGATATCCTGTATTTCTAGTAAACTGTCCAAAACTATTAAATAAAAATGAATGAAAGCCGAGATCGGGCCAGATAGGCGCAATCCGTGTCGACATTATTTGTTTTTAATTATTCAGGGGCCCGAGTCCGCCCCTGGCTAATGACTCTATCTCGCCCGATTTATGACTCGCTCCCGGCCCTTTTGTTTTTTATAATTTCCACCTATTTGATGCTTGATTGAGAACTTACTAGTTTTCGGTGAATTATTTATTCAGAAGCAATTTCATGCTATTTATATATTATACTCGTATTAGTTAGAGATTTTGACGTTATTTGATAACAAGTTTAAACAAATAAATCTAAGCCGTACATACTATTAAAGCGACATTTGCTATTGTTAATTTATTTCTTTTAGAATATTTAATACATTAAAACCTAAAGTACTGACGGCGGAATATTGAAACGAAGCAAACAATTTACTTCACAAGCACCACTTGCAATCTGATATATGTACATAAAATTTTTATTGAATTTGGAGTTTTAGAAAGCCATTTAGGAGGCTGTTACATATTTAACTATTGATTTAGATTTTGGCACTAACAGTAGTCTCTTAAATCTCTCAACCAAGGAGGCGTTTTAACAATGACGTCATTCCTTCCCTAATGATATCTCCTAAATCTAAGGCCCATATCAGTAGTCCTGGCGATTTCCTTAAATAGTGACTCATTAGAAATAACTCAAAGTAACGTTATCGGAGGCAGGCTTCAAACCTTTTAGTGTTTCGTTACGACCGCGGCGGTAACACGCAATCGATGCATTACGAATACGTATGTTATTATGCAATTTAACTCATTTGAAGTTCGATTAACTATTTGAACTTACTGTTTCCAGAATTAATGGTCGGTTTCCCAACATTTAACCATTGTATGCATCATTAATTGATATATATTATACAATATTAGATTTATATAAAGATGGAGGAGGTAGTTAAGTTAAGAGTGATTCCTTTATGTTTTTGTACACATATCTCGGCATCTAAAAGTTATGTAAAGTCAACACAATCTTGTTTCTAACAAGAATTGGCGAGTTTAAACATTTTTGATCACACAGTTATTTTGTCGCAAAGCGCACGTACAATTAAATGTTTTTCATTCAATATCTTGATTCCTAGAATCTTAACCGGATGTTGACGAGCTGCAAAGATCAATTATAGGTGATTGATCTTCGAGAGTTTATTTACCTTTTTAAAATGATGAAATAGGTTCTTACGTAAAGTTTGACTTTGAAATAGGACCGTCACATATATAGGCGTCCCAGTCCCATCGGGCAACTGTATTCGTGTACGAAGTTCTTTAGTACATATCTAATTTAAAATCTATACATTTATGCTGTCCATGCTATCCACAATGAATAACTCAAACCTGTGTTAAGGACTTACCTACCTATATTCCACACCGGCATAATGTGAATTGGTTGTTTTCATATATATCTTGAACTAGCTATTGCTTGCGACTTCTTCAACGTTAAGCAGCCTATGTTACTTACTGATAACGTATCTTTTGATGGTAAAACAATTTATAATCGTCCGAGTAGTTTTTGAGTCATTTCAATACAAACAAAAATAAAAATCTTTTACCTTTATTAGTATAGATATAGATATCTATTAGTTTCTTAGAAGATGTACGTAGATTTTTTTTATAATGTCCTTAACTGTGTGTATATTTATTTGGTACATTTCTGAATTATAATATTTACTATGATCCATAAAATATTGTACAGCTAGGTAGAAACCGTAGATAACACTGTCGGTACATTTACGAGCAAGGTAAAGCGCAGTTAATTGTTTTATGATAGCAATCCACAAATGTCTGTACCCCTTTACAGCCGTAAAACTTTCACAAAACATTTTTATTGCTTAACTTTTTTTTTTGACCGGCTGCCACTGCGTTTATATTATGGGCAAAAAATATACAACCCCTTGTATCTAATTCGGCCTTGGAACCTGTGTTTGTTACGTGTTGTGATAGTTTTACATTATCTTTTGTTTTAAACAAGAAATACTTAGTAACAATGTTCATTTTCTAAAATATGCTACTTACAACAATGTATGATTAGATAAAATTTACTTTTAATTTTAAAACAAAAGTTAACTTTGAACGTTTTATGGCCAGTTTTGCGTTTGCGTTTCTGAACTACGTAACTTGAGTTTTACTCTATTGAAGTTGACCTGAGCTTACTAATACTACTTGCTACTAAAGGTAACTATAAAATAAAAGGAAACTTTAGAAACCCAGCTTTAATATCATACTTTTGGGATCATTTTATTAAAACAAGGTTAAACGTATTTAAATAAATGTAATGAATTCTTTAAATAGATTTTACGTAAAACAAGGAACGGAATATTTTATAAGTAATAAGTAATTTTAATCCTATTTATATAAAATCCAGACAAGAAAATATTTTACTTCTAAAACTTTGAAGACTCTTAAGAGTTGTTTAAGTATACATATAAGTTGGTAACACCCTAAAAACTTTTCTACTTAACGTGGCGTGGTAATAGGTTGCGAGCGCGGAGCTCAGCGCGGCCGTACCTGAAGCAAACGGAGTACCGTTACGGCAACTAACGATTCCAAGAAGGTCATGCGCACTAAACTAAACCTAAAATTCCATTTAAACTTTTTGCTGCGACTGCGGCATCGGCTTGCACACTGACCAAGGCTTCGTGTAGTTTTTCGTGTAGGGTAGTGTAGAAAAAATATCGCCTTGATGGAATATGTACGCTTTAAAACAATTTGTAATAACAAATTTTCTAGCAGTTAAAATAATAGTTAAGTTTTATCTGTACAGATTAAAAAAACGTAGAATTTTAAATTATAATTTTCATCTTTAACTAAATGCGAGATTAAAGAAAGGCAAAATAAGAAATTAAACTTTCTTATTTTGCCTTTCTTAAAAGACGCGAGTACGAAGGTTCGATTGGGAAAAAACTCTTGAATAAACAATACACTAATAATCCGGAATGCGAACAATGTTATTTGATTCGATTGCGCCTCAAAGTTACAAAATCTCGAAGGGATAAAGTAAGTTGTAAAAAGTTTGGAAGTAAAATCGATAAGATTATGTAATGAGCCAGAAATAGATGAATTATTAAGGGACTTACTTTTTCGTTGAAATCTCATAACGGTTACACATTTTTGGCAGGGATTGCATTATTTAAAGCTGTCTTAAGGGGAATTGCGGTTGCAATTTACTCGTTTGTCACATCATAGATCTTTTACAGCGACAAAAATAGAAGCTAGTTTTAATACACTGATATCGTTTGTTCGTAAAAAGATCTTTTTAAAAGTAAAAAAAATCACTATCAATGCAATCGTATACTAAACTAGTTGTTGCTCTCGACTTTGTCTACGCAATATTATAGTAATAAGAAACCTATAAAAAGCCCGTCTATGTCAGCTACCCTTTAGTGAAAGTCCGGACAAATTGACACAGCCGTTTTAGAGATTACCGGGAACAAACGCGGCTTGTGGATAAACAGACAGACAATAAAAAATTAAATGCGCTTTTCGTTATCAGCAACGCAAATACATCATCTTCCCGAAATCTGGATTTTTTCTTTCGATATTACAAACAGACACTCCAAATTTATTATATGTATACATAGAAAGTAATTTATGTCAACAAAGTTCAAGTTCAATAACCAGCTTCGTTACGTATCTATACATGTATCTACAGACGGCAGACGTTTAAGTAAATCCCACGCAGCGCCACCCACTTTTTGCTGGTATCTACGAATCGGCGTTTAAAACCACTTAAATGATAAATGGGACTAAATATTGACAAAGTGCAACATAAAAACAAAAGGGCAGTGAACGCTAGGGGGCGGGTCGGTGTCAATCTCTAGCACAAATATAACGCATGTTTGACGAACGAATTACGTGACAACTTTAGTTTGTTTGTTTGCGCCGCTGTTTGCTTTGTTCCGTCCCTGGAGTTAGATTGCGTTACGATAGAAAAAAAATCAAATTTGTATACAGATGTTACGGGTTAAGATATAAGTAAGCCAGCTGTAGTTTTGCTAAAGGCATTGTAAATAAAAGCAATTAAAACCGTAGTAAGATGATAAAAAATGACGGTTAAAATAAGTACATATGTCAATAAATACAGAAATACACAGCTATGTAAGTACATTTGAACTAAAACTTTTTATAATCACCCAATTCTTTAAAATATGATAAGCTTTATCGTTGTTGCTATGTTCTTTATTTTCAAACAGTTTAATATTAATCCTTTGCTATTTTAATGTCATATTATTTTGCTTAAATAACATCTAATTACGAGATTATATAATTATTATGCAAAATAAATTGGTACGTTTTGTAATACGCTGTTTGCTCAATTTTTTCGAAACAGCTAGTGAAGAATTCTCTAAACATTTGATTATAAAGTAGTGGTCGTAATCGTGGCAAGTCGCAATGACATGTCGCCATGTCGCAAACCGTGAGAGAAAACAATGGAACGGCCCCGTGGGAACGACGTGATTGTCCGCCCTAGAGGCGCGCGTTCGATTCCCGGCCACTGCGCCATGCCGCCACGCCGCGGAACGGAGGGTGCGAAACGCAACTACGTTAACATCCGGAATTTATGTTCACGTTATTAATTTATTTATGACTTGCATACCAAATTTTAATTTAATTTTTATAGGAATTACAAATTTGTTAAGGAATATTTTACGTTATGTAAGTTATTGGTTTTGTATTTATAGATGTTTGGACATTGTTTAGACGTCCTTCATATAAACTTTAAAACTTATACTGTTAGCATGAAGCATAAAAAATTGTTCACTGTGTGTAACCATCGCTACCATTTTAAATGAGTACTGCAGGATAATCCTAGACTTATAAAATATACTAATAATATATTAATAACTTTTTATTTATTAGTATAAAATTTTATTACAAGACTAGCTGTTCCCGTGCGGCTTCATCCACATGGAATTATGAAAATTTTATTTTATTGTTTACATTTGACAAATTATCAATAGCTAAATGATATGAAATGACAAACCTTGGCAATCTTGCTTCCTTGATGTTGGCAACAACTTATGGTTTCTTTCCCACATTGGGGTTTTTATCCAAAATATTTACCCCTATGTTTAATGGCGTGAAAAAGCCTAAAGCGTGACGTAAGTGTAGGGCTTTATATTAAAAAAGAATTATTCAAATATATGCCGTAATTGCTAATATCTTAGGCAACAAAAAGAGTGTGTTTTTACGCTTTATTATAATAGGATAGATACCAAATAAGCTGAAATTCAATTGTGGATTTAATTTGTGACTCTGTTATAACATATTGCTTATTAAAGCATAGATAATATTTAAGTGAGAGACCTATGATAAATTTATGTTTCTGTATCTATTATAATATTATATAGAGGAAAGATTTGTATTTTTGTATATATTGAAATAAATCAAAAACTGAGTCGATTTAAAAAAATATTTCACCGTTAAAAGGTAATTTATCTGTGAGTAACATGGGCTATATTTTTTTGATCACAACGCGAGCAACAGCTAGTGGTATACATTTTTGTGAAAATTGTATGACTTGAAAAATTATGTAATACAGAAATTTCAATTTGATGTGTTGATTATTTGGCGATTTCGATTATTTAGAAGTGATTTGCATTGCAATTGTCTTTGTATCATGAAATTTATCTAAATGAGGAATCTTGTTATTAAAATATATTGTTACTTCTATGTTTTCTTTAATAAGTATTGTTAGAAATAGTAAAGCTTTACCGTTATCATTATTTTACATACATTTAAATTACTAATTGTTTGTACATTATGTAAGAAATATTTTATGCAAACACTTATGATGCCAAGTCATTTAACCTAATGTACTTTGTTTAAATGTCACATAAGTTCATGAATGTGTCAAAATAAAATGTTACCAATTCTAAATAAGACTTTAAATAAAGCTTAAAAATAACTTATTCAAGTTTGATTTGTAGTTTTTGATAATAATTACGTTGAATTGATTGAATCCTATTAAAATTAATTAATACACGAGATATACATATGAGAACAAATATAAGTGACAACTAGCACGTGTTTGAAACGAGTGTGCGTTCCCCACAAGTGCTAAGTGTGAACGGAGTTTAAATTAATACCGCTTAAACAGTGGGGCGTACATCTACCGGGATTAAGTCGGTCCTCGTCTCGAGGGACGAAAAAGTACCCGAGTTCCGTCAGCTACGTGCCGGGATTTGATAAACCCTGACTCACCCTTTGCGTGTTGACAGCAATTGATTGAAATTCGACTTTCTCTGACGCAATTGACTTCGAATGTTGGAATTCTCGAAGGTTTGAAACTTGTTTAAACTTTTTACTATTTATTCACATGTTTTTTTTTAAATTGCAAAACCAGCGCTTGACCACTATCCCACCTAGACCAAGGTGAAGATGTGGTCGAAGGATGGTACGATGTTTATATGTTTTAAGATACTGTATCTTATTAGTAACGAATGCATATGCAAAAATTACTTAAAACACAAAACTTTTTAACATGTAGTTAATTTTATAATCAGATAGGACAAGTAAAGAAAGTACACCATCACCGTAATAAGGGTGACTAGGCCATAGTCAACCACGCTGGCCCACTGCGGGTTGGTTGATTTCACAAATATCTTTGAATATCCTCGCTGATATGTGGAGGCATCACGATGTTTTCCTTCACCATAAGAACGTCAGGTAAATAAATTATATAATAAATGAAGTACATGATTTAAAATAATGATAAGTCATTATCTTGTAGTTAAAAAAAAACTGATAAAACCCATTTTTTTATTTGATGGTTGCATTGTCAAGTAAAGTTGTTTTGTTATATGTTATCAATGAACCCACAAACATGTAATTTATAAAAAAAATACCAACGTTTACTTGTGTGTACCTTAAATTATTATCTTACTAAAATTATACTAACACTCATTTTGTATTACATTCACGTAAAGAAATGAAACTTGAAGAATCCTTACTCGTTGATGTCTTTTCTACGGTGTAATTGATAACTAGATACGAAATTTCTGTTTGAAAATTATAATTATGGCATTGCTTTTAATTCAAACCTCTTTAAAGTTATATAAAATTACTTTCATGTGTGCATTCCTTTTATTTAGTTCTCACGAATAAAATAGTTAGTGATGAAATTTTGGAAGCGATCTTATTGTAGAAGAATATTGTTTTGGGTATATTTGGTATAGTAAAGCGTTATACAGATTTGTCGGTTGATAAAACTGTTGACATGAATGTTGTTTTGCATGCGTCATTTAGTGGCCAGGGCAGTAAGGGGTTTCAAACAAAAAAGCAGGTACAATTTTAACGCGTCGTTTATTGATAACTTCATTTTCTTCAATATACTTTTGTGTCCACTGACTATATAACACTCACTGTACATTTTCGTATTACAATATTTAAGTCTTTCGTGGCTTTATAACGTTTCGTTTTATAACAAATAATTTGTACAATGCACGACGGGCGTACGAGAGTGGCGTCGTGGCACAACTTATCACTAGATTTTATCACTACCTACTCTTTACGGGCTAAACCTAATCAAATCTAGCCATTAACACTATATTTACAAATTGTTCAAATTTTTTTGGTATTCAAATTAC
>NW_013525102.1:5165180-5170357 GCF_000836215.1 Papilio polytes
TTTTCTATCTAACATTTTTGTACTTACATCTCCTTACAGGAAGTCTTTTAATATTTCATCATTTTAAATTGTATTCGTTCTAACGTAGTATCTCTTAAAAATTCAAGCAAAGTCACAAACTTCTAGACATTAACTAGTTGCGAGTAGGTACACATATTGGTACACGATTGAAAACTTGAGCGTTGACAACTGAGTTTGTTCAGCTGTTGCTGCAAAGTTCAAGGCCCGTGTAACAGTCGCGTCGAGCTAGAATATAATAATACTAATTCTGCAGTTCTTTATCATCGATAATATTTCCTAAGCATGTATAGATGTATCCATATTCTCTAAATATCTGAAAAAATATAGGTATAATTTCTGCGTTTAAACTTCTAAGCTCTGTCTAAAAGTTGAGGAATCTTTATGACTTTCCAATTAACTCTTTTGTTTGTTATTGTAGTATTTTCAATAGCAATATGGTATAAAAACTTTTTTTGTGTTTTTTCTATGAACAACATTTATACGAGATTGAAAGAATGCTTTTATATTTGGGTCAATTAGCAAATGTCCTTACGTTTATTTATCTAACAAATTGTCGATATAACGGTTGGGTCGTTAATAAACTACAGTCAGTATTCACCTATTAATTAAAACGGTAGCGGGCGCAATAAAATCATTTGTAAGGTGCTAATTAGTTCAGAGTAACAAACAGTTTTTAGAAAAAATCAATAAAACTCAACATGCTTTAAATTGTAGGTAATTGAATTTCAACTGTTTAAGATAATCTATTTTGCAATTGTTATTTAAAAAAAAAAACAATTTCGTCTAAAATTGTACCTACATTATTATGTTAGGTATAACTATGTGTCTTTTGGCCCCATAATAATTGAATTCAGTGACTTTGTATTATTTGAGATCAATCAAATACATGTTTGTGGTTATTTTATTCCAAAAATTAATGATTTATGTACTAATAAGAATCGTTTATATTTTACTTTTCCTTTGCGAATTTAACCTATTTAAACATTACTTTTTAAAGATTTTTAATAATTATATCTTTTATTAAAATCAGGACATTTTAAACAGCGTGGTATTTTTCTTTCTTCAAGAGTTGTGATAGCTTAATTCCAAGATTCCTATATTAATATGGGATGATAAGATTTCATGATTTTTTTGTTTCGTTATTTTATGATTTAACAACTGGCGTTACTTACTTTTGATATAAGATACACATTTTTTGTAAAAAAATAACGGTAGTATGTTATTGGCGTAAGCCGCATTATTGTAGGTAAGTTTCTTAGAATAGGTAATTAGTGTACAAAGATTGTGCGCTCGTCCTGGAAGGGCCTATTGTTTCAACGGACATTCTTGTTAAATTTTTTTTATGTCTCATTTCAAATGGCCAGTTGCTTTGCTTAAAATATAACTAGTTAACTTTCTATTGTGCTGGTTTCGTGCTAATTAGGGCTTATGAAATTTTATTGCTGTGTACTTTTCGTGGAACGGGGTATTAGGTAATAAAACAATGTTTTTTCTTCTATATTTTATTAATAAGATTTACAATATGTTATACATTTTTACATACAATTTTTTTTACAATCGACATTTTATAAATTAATTCATACAACAGAAATGTATAAAAGTATAGTTTTAATTTACAATTTTGAGAAAAATAAGATTTTTGTATATAATCAAAATAACTTATCTTACTAATTATTGTAAATGCGAATGTTTTGATGGATGGACAGATGAATGGTTATTACAAACTACGTATTTTTGAAACTACTCTACGGAACTAAATCAATTTTGGCACAGAGGTAACAAATAGTCTGACTATGTTTAGTTTTTTTAAATTCCGGACAACGTTGCGGGCAAAAGCTAGTGGAGTTAAAATCTTATAAATATAGGTGCAGAATAAATTTATTTCACATATTGGAATATTGCTATCGTATATTTTAGATAATCTATGTTTATCAGTTTCAGTGTTACCAACAGCAATCGCTCCCAATTAGATTTGAGATAGGTTAAATTCATTCTGCATTTAGACTACAAAATTGTCAGAGCGTGAAACGGTTTCGCGCTAGCTGCTGTGGACGCCATTTTGCTCCATTTTCAATTTAATGAATCCCGGTTTGGGTTCCTACGAGTTTACTTTTTCACGTTCGTGGAATTTTTAAGATGTACTCAGTACGATGACTTATGTTTTGCAAACATATAAATTACAGTTTCTGTTTAATGTATTTGATTCACCATATTTTTGTAACATATGCCTACTATGGATTAAAACTTCTAGATCTCGATGGTGGCACAAAAATGAAGTATTCTAGAAGATCTCCGGAGTCCTTCTTTTGTGGTAAATTTTCTCAATGCTTTCATTTGAAATTACATTATTTAAAAAGTAAATCAATATTGAAACATTTATTGCTGCCGTCTGTAAATATGCTAACGAATTGTGACTTTTATTCTTATCAAAATTTGTTTAAGGATCTGCTGTTCAGTCTAATAGGCTTTTATTGATATAACTTGCAATTTATATTGCTATTTATTGTGTGATATACGTTCTGTTGTCTCTTTTGCAGATATGTAAATAATAGATCAAAGCATTTTAAATCAAAAATGATAACCCATAAAAGGGGTTATTCTAATTGTCAGTTGAAATTCATAAATAAAATGGTAAACTATGATGAATATAAAAACAATTTTATGGAATTAAAAGTATCGTAATTGGAGCATTTTTAAAATAAAATCCTGTAGCACTTTCGTGGCACTGAAAACCACTACAGGCATAACGCATCGCGAGTCATTCAATAATTGCTGGTGTAATGCTTGTTTTAAATAAAAAGCGAGCATCAAACACTCGGAGCGTCCTAATTGGCGCGAGGTGTCACTAATGACAGCCGCGAGTGGCGCGAGTGCCGCTGCAAATTAATAATTATCGCGCCTGGCAACACTGCGGTGACGTCACACCGCGCCGCAATATGGCCGCCGAGCATTGTTGCCGTTGACGAGAACATAGACATTTTCATTTTTGATTACTGATTTCTTACGTTTTGCCAGTTAGTTTTATTTATTAATCAACTCGATAAAAATCAACGAGTTTAACAACCAGGTATTATTATGTCTTAGATTACATTTTATTTTATTGTAAAATATTTCGTACATAAAAATAGTATGTTCAGTACTCTTATGTTAATTTTCTTCTACAAGTTATAAAGCAAACCTTTACTATTATTTACATTTAGTTAACTATACCACACGTTCCTAGCTCCATACATCAGTTGTAGGAAATCACAGCCGCAGTACGTCACAATGTAGGCTGAATATTAGGCAAGACACGACTCGAGTGGACACAAACAAGACCGCATACGTAAGAGCAAGCTATCATCATCTCTCCTTACAAGGGGGCAGCTACCACCACATATTGAAATTAGCACAGATATATGATAGTTTAGAATCATATGTTTCGTCTTTAAAATAATTAAGTATATTTTTAATAATTAACAGTTTTTGTAAAGTAACTTGTCTTACAATTTTGTTAATCCATAATAAGGATTACTTAAATAGACTTTTACAATTAGTTGATGCAAAGGTTACAGATTTTATATGAAACTTTATATAAGCTTAAAAGCTTATATAAAGTCTCATATAAAATTTGCCAAATAATATCCAGCCAATCAATTTGTATTTGATATCCATTTCTGTTCCTAGAGAAAATGCTTTGATGTTAAATTACATAAGACGTGTATGGTACCACTTATGAGTAATGTACAAATACATAAGTATGAGCAAAAAAGTTATAAAGTCTAATTTAGTAAATTCTGTAGTAATTAAAAAAACACTCGCAGGCACACAGAACAACAATTTATTATTTAAACGAGTGGGGCAGCATTCGTATAGGCCTAGTATACATGCGAGGGGGTGGCGGCTACCCGTCGGCCGGGGGTGGGCCAGGGGGCACAGGGGGTCCAGTTCCGGCCGCTGTCTCCGTCTCATCAGGCCTATCTTGGATGCGAGCCTCCCGCAAATTAAATAGTAATGTGCGACTTTGCATGTGCCTCGTCCGAGATATAAATGTTAATTGGAGTACAGTTAGCTTCATAAATATGTATACATTTACAAAAGTTTCAGATACTCGTACACATCTACGATCCAACAGAAAAAAATAATTCTTCTATCTATTCATATGTTTCCCACTACTAATTCATGCTACGAATACATGTATACGTATTTTAAACAGAAGGTCTATAAAAAAATTCTAAAGTTTTGTATTAATTTTTACAGCTGACTGTACAAGACTTTAACTTGCAGTTGCTATTCTTAATTAAAAGTTTTTCTAAAAAGATTTATGAATAAAATAACTTAATATGGAAAAACAAGCTATTTTACTTAAAAATACACTTTCAGATGGACTTTTAATACTAGATTTGTTAGTAATAAACTGCACATGGAATACTAATGTATTCATAACACAATTTTGTAAACTTCACATTTCTCAAGTAATTTACAAAAATTTCAGTAAAGGAATCAAGTGATGTTTACATATGTTTTTGAGATGGAAATGCAAACAATAATCGTACTATTAAACTAAGTTTTGTTATCCTAAAAGCGTTACTTTTCAATATTATTTGTCAATATTACAACCGTGGTCTAACATTTATACAACAAAGAAGACAGCCGGTATCTTAAACATTGCAGACCTCTGACACCGGGCAATTACACGCATTTATGAAAGCCTTTTGATGAGATTTCGTATCGAACTAAATAAAATAAAACATCTTTATTTAATGAATCAGTTGCTGAGTCATTTGGTAAATTTAAAATGGAAATTACCAAAGTAATGGTCGATTAAAATTTGACAGATGTATTTTACTTGTAGTTTGTAAAGAATTTTTATTATACTTACACTCATATTGACAATAATTTAAATCTAATAAGAAATTTAAAAAAAAACGTATAGAAATATATAACAATTAAGACACTACAAAAAATCTTATAAAACGTTGTAAGGTTGGTAAGAATGTAACTAATTTAGGTCAAACTTTTTACAAAACAAGCATCAGTTCATTAATATCACTGTAATATATCACAAAAAGGTCACATAGGTATGCTATGCTATACAAACACTATACAGTACGATCAGCTGACCAACAGCGCACAGTTCCATTCAGATCGCCCGTCACAGGAGCTGCGTGCGCACG
>NW_013525102.1:5170777-5183428 GCF_000836215.1 Papilio polytes
CAGCTCATTCAATCCTAGCCATCCTAGCTTACAGGACAGGTCAATTATTCCATCTTTTTCTCATTGTAGGCACCGTAACGATTTTACTAAGATTTTAACCGTAAACGAATTATTCCAATATCCTTGCTCTTTTGTGTTTTTGATATTTAAAAGAAATGGCCTTAGCTGAGAAAAAAGTAAAACGATGGAAGGAAACGTCAGTGAAAGATATACATAAAATACTTGAGTAATTTTTTTTAACTTTCGTTTTTTTGATGTAACACTAACAAAACAAACTTGTCATGAATTGTGATTACATGTCCAGACATCGGATGCATCATTACCAGTATTACTAACTTTAAAATTCCCCGATATCATAATTGGAATGAATCGACGAACGTTTCACATCGAATTCTCATAACAAAAAACAAATAAGGCGCGGAATCCAATAAGACTTTCGTGATACGTCGGACTAAATTTCGCCGGAGGTGCGAAGTGGTACTGGATGATAAAACATCCGACTTTAATGTAATAATCTGTCGATCGAGCGTTATCATTAGTTCGATCGCGCACACCTCCCGCCGCTTCGCAGATTGCATTCGCCCACTCTCATACTGTGGATATTACTTCGATGCGGCTACTTTACTCGTTGTGTTATCTTACAAATTCAACATTTTGTCTTTTGATTTATATTTTTTTTTACGAAAACTTAAAATTGTAAATATTATTATAGCTGTTGCTGGCGACTTCGCTGTCGTGAATTTAAAAAATTATATAAAACACAGTCTACGTCACACACAGATAAATTACCTTTCTAACAGTGAAAGAATTTTTAAAATCGGCCAAGTAATTTTTGTGCTATTTCAATACATACAAATAAAAAAAAATACGAATCTTTCCTCTTTATAAATATTTTATTTATGTTTATGATAAGTCAGAATTAATTTCAAAGTGTTCCTAGTGTTCTATTGTTTAGAAAAAATGTTATGGCTAAGAATAAGTATTAAAGCACTCATCAGGCCTCTAACTTATTTTAATTTTACATAATAATGATTAATAACTACTTAGAATTTTAGCTATTAAGATAATATATGTTAGACCACATCCAGGCTAAGTATGACGATGGTTGCCGCAGTCGGCGGGAAGACAGGAGACGCCCCGCGGCGTGCGTCCATCACCGCTGCGCGCGCGCACCGCAATTAAACTCCCTATCGGCCCATCGGTTAATCCAATTATGTAACTGCAGCTAAAACTCGCACTTGTCTTTGATCAATAATTGACTGATAGAAAACTTAATGACAATCATTTGTTTGCGATCGTAATTATATTCAAAGGCGCATGTTACGGAATCTGTGAAGGTAATTTGTCATACGGCAGACGTAGACTGAAATAGTCGTCTTAAACCTATTGCATAAAGTTTATATCGTAAGACCTACACAATAACATAATGTAAGTTTTCTGTACTAATACATTAAGGGATTGTTGGAAACAATGATGTACACTGGTTGGTAGTTATTGTAACTTAAATTAATTATTAAAAAAACACTTAACATATACCGTAGTAGCACTTTTGATAACTATAGATCCTTCTAAATTGCAAATTAAAATTAAACATTTTATAAGACGCAATAAACGTGCCTATAAATTAGTGATGTTCCTTGACACTAATTGTTGAAAAAAAAACCTATACAAAACACCTAAAAATAACTGTAATAACTTATTAAATTAGTAGAATTTTGTTTCTTTTTATGACTTCTAGTCAAAATAAAATTAACAGACTATTTGTCGTCACTATATGGCAAAACGTTTGCTTTCCTAAACCGCCGACTTTTGCTTACATCTGGTATTATTTACAGCTGTAGTCTGGACAACATTCTAGTATGATTTACAAGGAAGACACTGAACGATTATTACCGATGTAAACATAACTATAATTTCATTAATATGTTGCATTGAAGTGATAGTACAAAGTGTATGCATTTATTAACTTAGGTTTGTTCAACTCTATAACGAGAATTGGTTACTCGACCATCACTATCATTACATTGGTTTGATGATTGTGCAACAATAAATTTGACACACAAGTACAAATACGTGAGCAACGTGATAATGACGAGACGAAGTCTAAAATTTGAAATGTAACCGTTAATTTACGCCGCCATTTTTAATTAAACGCGATGACTAAGTGCGGGGATCCATCACAGTCGGCACTCGATGCCGATCTATTATTAATTATTATTTTGATCGATCACGCTTCGTCTTATTTCATTAAGGATCCGATGTTGTATTTTTTTGTGTTGGAATCATTAATTGTGCAGTTTGTAATCGTTTTCGGGCTTACGACATTCCGATAGGCTTTGGTGTGAAGATGCAATTTTGTTAAAATTATTAACATCAAATTGTTATACGAATTGCATTTTTTTATTCTTACTGCTAAGTATGTATCATGTTAGCGAAGAAATTTAAATATATGTGTGAAGTCAACCAACTCGCACTGCGCCAGTGTGGTTGACCATGGTCTAGTCCCCCTTATTAGGGTAGGCTCCGAGCCTTTCAGGGGGACTTAAGTGAGCTGATGATATGTTATATGTATACATACATACGTCATCATCATCATCATGTATTACCGAGTTGTATTCAATCTAATAAATGTAATTATCATTATTGTCATTTTTCTAAGAACATACTCGTATTAAGCCAGATTATTCAGTATTGTGATAATTCGTAACGTGCAGAAACATCTCTTGGTACTCAGGTAATTTCTTCTCGGATTACCGATCACGAGATTGGGAAATATCCGTCGAAATTAGAGGTGAGTTTATCCCTCGCCGAATAATTCGTTCCCGAGCTGTAAGAGAACATTATCCTTACGGCCCAACGACTTTTCGCAGAAATCAATAATCCTTAGCTTTTTTAAAGATATCCTCTGAGAAACAAATATGTTCGTATCCCAAGGTAATGTTTGAATCAAAGGTGCCGCGGATAAGCCGCTATTTTTTTCTCGTTCGTGTAAAATTTGAAACGATTTCGATTAGGCTAAAGATTTAGCTTCGAAATCTCAAACAATAGGCTTCCGGGTACTCTTGTTTAAATACAGATCATATTATACGTGTGAATTTTAGTTAATTTTATAAGTAAACAATAAAATGTTATTAGTAAATTACCGTTGCCAACACACATATTTCCACACACGACTCGAGCCTAACTTAGATAAGGAGTGTCAAAATTGTAGTCAACCACGCTGAATCGTTTATATTTGAATTTCTTCGCAGATATATGTTGGTTGCGATGTCTAAGTACATAGACTACTAGTAGCTCGCGACTTTGCCCGCTTGAAATTAAAAAATTATAAAAAATGTAGCCTATGTTAGATAAATTACCTTTCTAATGGTGAAAGGATGTTTAAAATCGACCCAGTAGTTTTTACGTAAATAAAACACATACATAAATACTAGAATAGAAATGTTTCCTATCTATACTTATACTTATACTTACTATAATAATAAAGCGTAAACACACACTATTTGTGGCGTAAGATGTCAGCAATCACAGCATATTTTTGAATAATTCTTTCATTATTATAAAGCCCAACACTTAGGTCACGCTTTAGGCCATATATTTTTACGCCATTAAACTTAAGGGATAAATATTTTGGATGAAAACCTTAATCTGGGAAAGAGACCGTAAGCTACGAGCTGCCAACATCAAGGAAGCAAGGTTGTCATTTATGCATTTACATTTGCAATTGAGGGTTTAACAGATGTAAACAATAAAATAAAGTTTTTATATTTCCATGCGGATGAAGCCGCACGTGAGAAGCTAGGTTTTAATATAAGTATAGTATAGATTACTTTGCCAGTATTTCATAATATCATAAGATATGGGTATCGAAATACCAGAGCGGAAGGTATTGTCAGTATGGTGGGGCATAACACCTACATGAGGTCAGCACATTTCGCGCGTCGGAGCGATCGCGGTGCGATACTGGCGACGTATCGATCCTATCGCGGTGACGAAGCTAATATCGATATTCGAGTTCGAGTAGTGTCCAGTTCACGAAGGGAATGCCGTTTTAAAAACTTATGATTCATTTTTGTTTTGTTACAATGTACAACTGTTTTTTGTTAATATTTAACATTTGGTTTGTAATATTTAAAACTTTTTTATTTTTTGAATTGACGGTGCCAAAACACAGTTTGTAATTTTACAATAAAAAAAAAACTTAGCAATAACAGTTGAAGAATTCGTTATAATTTTTTGACCGAGTTCCCAAAAGAAAGAGGTACACAATTCGTCTGTATGTTTTTTTTTTAATTTTTTTTATAATAAACAAATATCTCACGAGAGCAAATGACTTAACCCTTATGATTTAACCCTTTCTCTAACAAGGCATTTTCCAGTGCTGCTTGCCAGGAATAATTTCTGTTTTGATACCATCAATTCTGTTTTAAAAAAGTGTTGCTTTTCGAGAATAATATTTGCGTCTAATTACGTCTTAATTTTTGTATTAAATATGCAAAATGCGTAAAAAATCATTTTTCTCATAGATTTGTAAACAAATTTGTCTAACATAAGTCGATTTTGTTGCTGCTGAGGAAAATGTAATTTAAAAAAAAAACTTCACAAGCTTAAATATTTCGGCAAGATGTGTGATAGACTATAGTATATCTAAAATGAAATTGAATTTAAAATAAATCGTACGAATAAAAAGTACATCCTCGGTATTTTTGCGTCGAGACCGAAAGTAACCATTCCCCCTTCTAAATCAAACTGACAGGTAAGCAAATAGAACAAAACACTACCTTCTTCTAGGAATCTCAAAAGTCCTTGCCCATAAATCACTGGACTCCTGACAAATGGATTCTACGAGTTTTTTTTATCCGCCACTCATTTATTAATAGGGCAGAGAATGTTTCGGAAAACCAATAAAATGTGCCCCGTCATATACCTGTCCACCGCCAGACAGCGTGGCATTGTTACATTGCCCTTTTTTCAACTCTCAGCCGACCGTCCTATATTAAATTCTTTAATACGTAACTTCTTGCACAATATGCCTATTAAATGGGTCTAATTAAATCAATTAAAGTCTTTATACAACAAGCAGATAACCTGATTTTATGAGGCGTATTCAAATAAATACTAATATAATGTTATTAACTACAACGAGATCAATAATTGAATAAAAGAATCTTTTATTTAAGATGCACACTGTATATTTGAGTTATTTTTTTTAATTCCTAGACGTTCGTTTTGTCTGTAGATAATAGCTTGTTTGTTATTCGTCTTCACCTTCTATTATTATAGAAAATAGTGAAAAAACATTATGGTTCAAGTAGTTTTAATGAAATCATACGAATAAAGCCTGCTTTCACCTTTCAAACAGTTTACGTCACCGAACTAGTAACAGTAAATCATATTATTTATCAATGAATTCCAAGGACATAGGACAATTCGGACTAAATGCAACAAGGTGGCATCATGAAGTTCATTAAAACTGCAAATGGTTGTGAACATTAAATTGTTAACGTTAAAGTTTACAGTTAAAGAGCAAATAAAATCGTGTTTCGAAGCTAACCTATTTTTGTGAATGGACACTTTTTTGTCTCATGTCGTGTTCTCGCGAACAATGGATACCGAGGTATTTTGCGCGTGTGAAAGACGAGCCATTCTCGGTCCGCATGGATTGGACCAAAAATAATTGTCATTTCCTGCGGCGACCGTATATTGTTATTCGAATTGCACGGCGACGTTTCACTGAGGTATTTTTTCCCTCAGATACATTTTACAACGATTATATTCAGCCAGTGTAATTTAAATGTGCGCTCGAGGAGTTTAACTTAATTTAATCTGTAATTAAATTAACAGTCACATATCGCGTATTTCAGTTTATTTTGTGTTGCATAGGACAATAGAATTAATACTGCAAAGAAAAAGAAATACAGTAAAACGTTAGAAAATTTACCAAGAACCAATATTACAAGTCCCTAAAATCATTTGCCAAAATAAATCATAGCAAAACGACAACATATCATAATATTGCTGTAACCTATACTCACTAATAATAACAAATGTTATGTGTCAACCGCACTAAATGGAGTGTGGAGTGCTACTCCGATGCGAGTAATCACAGAGCAAATGAGAAGTTTTGGGTCATATCGTCGGCGGACAAGCAAACTTAATATCACTTTCAAATACTAAGATTAATCAAAATTAAACCTTATTTGTATGTATGATAAAGTCAGTTGTAAGTTCTTTGATAGCCGATAAGAGTTTGTCGACACCGAAGACGTGAGGGTAAGTTCCATAGGGTAAGTTAGAAACGTGGGAGGTCAGGGCGCTAATGGCTGACGGTGACAGGTAACGCGAGATGCTAGTCAAAGTGCATCGCAAATGACATTCGTGTAGAACTTTCCTTGACGGAGGTTAATGGCATACATTCTACAATGTTAGTATTTCCATAGACAGTCTCTAGACAAATTAATTTGCGCGTATCCTCACATTCATCCTGCAAACAATTGTCATTCAAACAATAGTTAGCAAATTACTTTGGTAAATGTGAATAAGAATGTGAAATTTGAAAAAAAAAATCAAGTGATATTTTTATACTTTCAGCTTCCCTTAACTCGAATATACTTTTAAAACTTAAAGACAACATATTTGCTGCACAAGAAAGTTGGCGGAACTTTTTGTTGTTCTTTGTCTTTGTGAGACGCCAGTGGCCACTTTGTGACTCGCTTTGTTTTATGATCATAAGAAAATACATGTAAAGTAAACATGTTGATTTTCATTGCTTTGAACGTCTTAAGCCTTTCCTACAAAGGTAAGATTACTCTCATACATCGCCAAGTAGTAATTACAGAACGTTGACGCTATTTCTTTGTTGTGTTTTTAGGCAGAACCTTTTGTAAGGGAAATAAACTATTATGTTTGGGTTTAATTTCCATGGTTATTTTAATATAGTGTATGTGTTAATTCTTAGAATCTTCTAATCAGCAATCTTGCGCGATGTCTTGGCTTTCTTTAAAAAGTTGTCCTTAATAATACTTGTATGTAGCATGGTTTTGCGTTCTTTGTAGAACATTGATAACAATGGACAATATTTTACAAAAAAAAATACTTTAATTAACAGTACCTTTACGCCAAAGTCAAAACGTAATTCTCTAATTTTTAATCCGTAATTTATAGGCATGTCTTATTACAGTAGTTTTTTTCGTCCCTGTATTAAACATGACCCTGATTTGTCATATAAAAAACCTGCCGTAAAATCTGTTTATTTAAAATGCGAAAGTTTACATGGATGGATATTTTTTTGGAGTTTGTAGCCTATAGGGTTGCCCGGATCTGGATGAAATTTGGCATAAAGAACATAGTCTGGTAGAATACATAGGCTACTTACTTTTGTTAATTCCACGTGGATGGAGTCGCGGGCAAAAGCTAGTTTTACAATAATTATGAAAAAATTGATAAAAGCAATAAGTATATCACAGTCATACAAAGTCGAAAACCTTGTCAGGAAAATATTATAAACCAAAATGAGTGTTTTTTGGACTTGAACCGCTTCATACATAACATAGAGGGTGTCAAACATCGAGTAACAAAAGGATATTCCAATTATCAATTTCAGAAGCATCTTGCGGCTTTCTTTTTAAGTTGAGATTTATAAAAAGTATACAGATGCAGCGTTTATCGTCCCGCATCTCCCGTGTCTCGTGGACACCTGTGTAATCCTTTCAACGGACACATAATATTCTTTAATTCTGTTGATACGCCGTGACATCTAACGCCTTTGTGTCTTTACATTCTTTTCAACCTCAATTAAGGGACACCCTTTGTTTCTTGATGGGAGATGACACATTTTATATATTTTTTTACTTTTCTTGGATTATAAGGTGCCAGTATTTTGAATAGGGATGTGATTTAGGGTGTTTCGTTGTTGTTTAAATGATTTATTGTAAGGTGTCTGATGGGTCTCATAAGAAAAAAAAATGAGTTTCACATTCGTGGCATAAAATAATATATTTAAATAAAACTTTTCCATCGGTTATACAAAAATGTTTATTGGATAACGATGAAAAAGGGAAATTCATTAATCGAAATAGAGAGAAACGAAGATAAAAAATAGAATTAAAAAGAAGAACATACTGTACAATACAAGTCGGTAAGGCTGGTGTTCTAATGAATAACATTGATATTAGCATTGTAACGAGTAAGAAATTCTTAATCAGATTAACAAATGTAAACAAAAAAAAAACATTTTTTTAAATTTCGAACCCTTTTACCTCTTTCATGTTTGCATGAATTGTGTTACATTTTACAATCAATTTGAATAGTGTAATACACACCCGCCCTTGTAACGCAATTACAGAAGTGGGCGTTTAGTCACATCCCGTGTAATTTAATATACACCCCACACGACAAACATATTTACTTTTTATTGCGTACTAGCTTACGCTCGCGATTCACTTCGCGTGGAAAAAACAAATTAAAATAACTCATGTGTTCTTCCAGATACTCTACGTCTATGCCTTTCATCGAGATCCATTCAGTCGTTTAGACAGCAAACTCTAACAAACATCCCTCCATCCATTTAACCTTTCGCGTTTATATTATTAGTATGAAGTAAGTTAGATTTGCAATCATATATCTACATATTTTTACAACCATTTCATATCGTTTACTTCAGATAAGACACGTTAGATTAAACACTCTGAAATATATATAAGACAATATGTAAAGTAAAGTACGAATATCGAATTTCGTTAAAAATGGCAATAAAAAGTAATAACGTTAAAACTGTTTGTAAATATTTAGAGAGTGTGTTTGGAAAATTAAAACATTAAAGGCGTTTTGTAAAACAATTCCGTTTCAATGTGCGCGGCAAGTAGGCTTCGCAGGTTTTGAATTAGAGCGTTATTTTTGCGGAGGATCAAAGCGATCGCGGTGGCACGTCAGTGACGTCACTTCCGGCAAGATGGCGGCGGCTGCGCGATTGTTTGATGTGCGAGTAATGAAGTGTGCCACCTCTCCCCGCTTCCTGTCTGTCGGGGTGTCAAGATATGAGCACTGACAACTCCCGCGTGCATATTAGACGCCACTCGCGCTTGAACTCGTCGTGCAATATTTTTTTTTGTCTGAATAAAACAAAAAGAAGAAAAATTAAAAGCTCCCGGTGCGATGTTGTGTAATCGAGCACGAGCCAAGAAGTTTTATGTTAATCATTTGTGCATTGTACTTTACAAATCACAATGTTTACTTAACGTTAACATGCATTGAAACTTTTTTACTTTTGTTATATTTATGTAACTTGCGTGTATACGTAGGTATCCAATGTCTAATATTTTCTAGTTGATTTCAGTCAAATAAATGTTATTATATTAAAAATTATAGTCTATATTTTATTATTTATTTTTAATCTGGACTAAGGTAATGGTCATAGTTGACAGATGCACTCATTTACAACAGTAGCGGTGACATGAACTTGAGCGGATTTGAAATTCAATTTAATATCGGGACGAGCGTATTGAGTTGTTATATAGAGTATAATCGCGTTACCCAGTCCACTAGTTGGGATTACGTGCTTTTTAATAAAGTTGCGCCGGCAGGGGGCGACTGGGGACATTTTTACACAAAGAGGATTACTTCGGCCGCGTTTATCTGCACCTTACAGCTCCGCTTAGCCTCCTAAATACCCTCTCGTCGAGTGCACGCGAGTTTTACAGATACCCAGACGCTGGTACATTTTTCAGGTGTGCTCACGTTTGCTTTCATGATATCAAACAAAACGATATCTGTTCATCTTATCAGCTTTACTTACATTTTACATCCAATGTTTAAAGACTCAGTTCATACTTTCAATAAAATGTATAAATTTGTTTAGTACTTTGTGCATCAAAGATTTGAATGTAGGATCAATTACCGATGTTGTTTCAGTCCTCATCGAACTAATTAGAACCTTGATGTCATAGTCATAATGTTCAGTTAATCTCGAGTAACGTGCTCTCAAAGTTTAAGATTATTTTGTTCGTCGTCTTGGTAAGATTAGCCTCAATATGGAGCGAAACAAGAAGTATGACCGGCGTGTTGAATTGAATAACAAGGGTGTAACGACGACAACAATGGTTGGCCGCGGCCGCGCCGGACCGGCTTCAATTATCTTGTTGAGAGACGTCGTCGTCGCCTGGGCGCGCTGGGAACCGACCGGGTTCCTGTCGGACAGCACATTGCTTACGTCTCTGGATATATCTCAGATCTTTCTAGAACTTAATGTCGGAGAAAGTGAAGGTAAAGAGAAGTTAATATTGTTTTTAATTATGCGTGTAAAGAATTAAAACTAATACCGCAAAGATAAAAAAATGTTTACATTAGCATATTATGATAAATCGCAAGACAAACGAAAACAAAATCAACAACAGTATAAATAAAAGCAAATACATTAAGTTCCCGGTGGTCCCATATGAATATCAATTTGCTTGCCTCCGCGACAACGTCATTAAATTAGCGTCCAAATTGAATCACAACTGCGACAACCTTGCTTCGCCCCCGCGCCCGCCGCGCCGCCGCCGCGCCGTGCCGTAGTTGCGAGCGCGACGTCCCGCTAAACTTTTCCTCCTATTAATTTACAAAACATCTCCCCCAAGTTTTCGCAAACAAATATCACTCTTCTCTTAATAATTTCAAGATTTAGCTTCGCTCGTTGAAAGAGCAAGTTTGTTCATTATTTTTACATGTCATTGTGCAAGTGACATTAGATAGAAAGACGCAAGAAAAGACCTTAACATGACGGATGAAGGTCGTGATTCATTTTATGTCGCAGCGAGGGTGTATCTGGTGAAATTATGATGCAGTCTTTATTCGTGAGCCGTCGGGAGCGGTTGCAGTAATCACCGCGTATCTCCATCCAGGGGTGGGCCGTGAATAGAGCCCTAATGAACTGGATTTAGGAGTTTTTGTGCCGGCGACTCGTCAGCCCGAGGTGCAACGGTGCAATTATGACGGACTAAACAAACCCTGCGCTGTCATCAAAACCGACTCTATCGAGTGTTGATTGTTTTTATATTACATTAAAGATAACAGAAAAACACTAAAGATCAATTGTTTTTAAAAAGACTAGTCTAATCTAAAGATTAATTATCCTGCTCTAAATTTAGTACCAGAAAATAAATAAATCTGTAATAGATACTATCACTGTCAATACCTTAATTCTTAACATGACTTAAAAAGTGAGTAGTTCTTCTAAATCTGTAATGCCAAATTTTTACTTAAGTGCAAGTTCATATTTACTTAAGTTGAAGTGGGCGTAGTTGGTTGTACGGTGGACCGGTCGCCGATCGATCCAGCGATCGAGCCCAGATTGATGGGCCATTCTCTAAGCCGTAGCCACAGCGTAGCCCGTACCTGTACCATTATGTCCGCAATCGCCGAGCACCGACCTTCTTGGAACATCCAATCGTTGTTAATCTTCTTAGAGAGGAGCGAGCGGAATTATTTGGAATCTAAGCACCTAATAAGCTTAGATAATAAAAGGTTTCGCAATTGTTGAGGACGTTCTCGTATGTCTTAGAAATGTCTTGTAATATCGGTATAGTAATATGGATTGGATAACCATTATGTTATAATATATTTCTGTTTATTATATTTATAAGAGAAATATCACTTGTCTCACTTATTTCAATGATATAGTAAGGAAAAAACGTTTATATCTCTGTGGCAGTGGAATCAAATACTAATAAAAAATACTATTAAAGTTAATTTGTCTCTCAAAGGGTCACCTTACAGCTTTAATATGGCTGTCTTTTCATGTTTGTTTCCTATTTTATAAGGATTTAAAAAACACTTTGAAACACCCAAAGCGCATCGAAGCCCTGCAACGTAGCAAGCTATTACGGAGATCTAATAGCTTTGAGAGAATGTTTTTGGCATCAAATGGACCGCATGTTTCCTTTATACCCTGTCTATTCAATACTAGTACCTCCTAATACTGTAGCTATACGAATTAAACCGTAAAGGTTGTTACTTTATACCTTGTTAAAAATTCTAGATTAATTTTCATAAAAAAAACTATGCATGGAATATTGTAGTTAAGAGTTAAAGTGCGGATTGAAATAAAAAGGTTACTAATGAAAGTTTTGAGCTGTCAAATTCTAAATAATATAACTAATCGAATGTGTAGGGTAGTTTAACTTTATTTTGTGTTACAATTAGAGCTATAGGTATAATGTGTCATGAATCCTATCAATGTAGGTCGTACCAAACTTCAACACCAAAACGTGACACGACTTTGAAACTCAAATTATAATATGAAACAGGCAGTTGTATGTATGTATATAGCATAAACCGTCTATTATCTACACACATGAATCTAAAACACATGCATAGTTACCTACACACGTTCACTAACTATCGCCCTAGGTTGAAAACGTCTCAAGTGGCGATACACACTCCATTCAATAAGGAACTTTAAATTACTTATGTTAAGGGATGGTTTCGAATGCAGATATCGAAGGCGACTGTAAAAGATGAGTCTGTTCTTATTTATTTACGGCGGTGCGGCGAGCGAAGTGGAGCGAAGATGATATGAATGATAAATGACCCTCCGAACGCTCCGCCCGCGCCCCCTGGCGGCTTCCTCCGTCCCCCGTTCACACGTGAACGCCGTGAGGTATTCTACTTATT
>NW_013525102.1:5183446-5184950 GCF_000836215.1 Papilio polytes
CTGGGCCGTCAATGCCGAAGTGATAACCGCCTCAATGGCGAAAGAACTCGTCACGAATATTGATGTGATATGACGCATAAGTTTCGTGTTAGGGGTCACGACCCAAACTATAGTAGGCATGAACGGTTTATCAAGTAATTGATAGGTAAGTCGAATTTGATAACCGTGTTATTATCAGAATTTAGGATGGTTGCTTTTTCTCATACATCTCTAAGATAGAGAGATTATAAATGCAAAGTTATATGCTTTCAAGTACTTAAATAACAAGCAGAAGGCAGTAGTAAAACATCTTTAATACTACCAACGCACCTCTTGTTTACGAGGTGATCATGTCAGAAGAATTGACTGCAATAGTTCAGCTATTACACACGCTTTTGATAGTATTAATTTATCTCTTTGGGTACTTTAAGCTGTTTTTAAGAAGACACGGTTCCGTCCCTATGTAGTGTTTTTAACGGCCATTTTTTTGAAATAGCTTAAAAATGTTATTTAATTTAATGACGCTGTACAGTTAGGTCGTGTTCAATTTATTATTTACTTTTAAAGTAAAGAAACATAAAGTAATTGAACAAATTACGAGCGATCAATCTCAACGTCTAGCCGGAGTCATCGGAGCTAAACGGATTCTTTCCAAGCCAATAGCCGCACATCAACATGCGTGACGCGGCGCACGATTGGTCCGCTCTTTTTGTTCCATTTTCGAATCCTTTGTTTTTATTGGTTGACACTTAGCTAAGACAAAGGGGCGATGCTGTGTGTGTGCGATTAAGTTAGGTGTGTACTTGTTTGTGTGAGTTAAGGAGCTGGGGCATCCTGCATATAACGTAGGTAAGCGTGGGCCGGCGGGTCATGTCATGTAGGCATTACGTGTTTGGGGTCTTGATTTTGATTTAGGTACGGCCGTCCCTCACATCAGCTATATGAGATACGTTAGTTTATAACATTGAAAAAAGTAATATTTTCCCTATCATAGAATTTAGATAGTTCTTAACAGATTGATTGATATTGAAATTAACGTTTTTTTTATAATATACTGAGGTTTTCTGCCGAAGAAGTCTATAGACTATATCTTCTAATAAGAAAACAGGACGTAGAAATAGGTGTTTGTGTAAGATAACACATTCTCTTTATCACTTTACTTCATTGTTCTTATGATTGAATGCTAACTACATCCGTAGTAAACGTTGTTTAATTACTAAATGAAAGTTTAATAAAAACCGACGATGGAATCTGTAGAACAAAAGATCTAAAGGATGTCGATCCGGTTATTAGAAATGACTGAAAATAATTTTAAGTTCAGCTCCAGACGGGGCGCTATGATTAATGACGTGGATTATTCAATTAAAGACGCAGCAGGTAAGAGGGTGGCTTGGGGGTAGGGGGTTGCGGGTTGAGGCCCGGGGAGGGGGAAGTGGCCTTCCTTCGCCGTCCACTTTCTGTTGCTCGCAGCCTGCGACGGACAACCATAATAACTACGGCTTTTCTTTAACGGCAGATATCAGCT
>NW_013525102.1:5185587-5187532 GCF_000836215.1 Papilio polytes
GGCATAGACGTAGAGTAGTCTGAGAGAATATATAGGCTACTTATTTATTGTATTTCCATGCAAACGGAGACGTAGGAGAAAGCTTGTATTTTACAAATGTAACATTTACCAGCAACGTGCTAATAGCTAATTTGTTTAATAGTTACCAGCTATGCATAGATATTTTATACAAAGTAGAAACTGTAACAGTGGTAGAGCAGCATTAGATGCGAAAAACTTCGGAACATAATAGATTTAGGACAGATTTTCTTACAAAATGTATCTATTACTCACTTTTCAATATAATGGAAATAATTCTAAAATATAAATTAATAAATCATTGTTGATATTATAGTATTGGTTTACTTTAATATTCATATCAGCAAAAATAACAATCGAGTTCAATAGTGTAAATTAAAAAAGTCTGTAATAGGTCGTTTCTAATAAAATGCAAGTTAAAAGCAATTATATTTGCGCAAAACTCGCGTACACCCTTAAGAGTGTGGTAATGAATGTCCCGAGGGCTTAGTTAGCAGTCACAAGCCACACTAGCGCCGCCTAGCGGTGGGTGGCGGGATAATTAATGATTTTTGTTCACAGTTCCTCTGAAATTAGCGGTATGAAGTAGGTCAATTGTCATTTAAAAGTAATTAACCACACGCTTATCTTACATACACATATGTATTGAGCTTTTGTTATTACTTTTTATGTAAGTGTCAAACGAGGAAGCTGGTACCTAAATTCGCCAAAAAAAAATTAAACGACCGCTGCCTATAGACATTCACAATTGCAGATGCGTTGCTTACCTTTAATCAACGGAGAAGACACACATAAATAGGATAATTCCCCTTCCTATGCGTCTCTGCTATAGTCAAATCCACTTCCATTACTAAAAGAAATGGGTGGAAAGCGAAAGGGACTAAAATTATCCTTTATTTATAATTACACACACACGCATAAAATACACATTTGAAAAATGATTCTCTTCCGAAAGGTTTAACATAAAATCGTTAAACTGGTTAAAAATTGTTTTTCCCAAACAAAACGTCCATTAAACGCGAACTCTCGGCCCCATCCCTTCCGCAGGATTATAATAAATGGCGCAATAATGGCACAATATAATATTAACACAAAGTTAAACGCGTTTTTTTATTTTCCCGCCAAACTTCAGCGCCGTTCCGGCGGGCATGGCGCGACGCCATTCCGCCTCTTTGCGGGTGTGGTCTCAAAAAATTACTCCAGGAATGAAATAAATTGCAAATATATATCAAATCGCTCTCGGCGAGAGGGTTGTGCTGTTAAGATTTACTCCTGTTGGCGAAAACTTGCTTAAGAACTTTCTATTTTCAAGGTTTTTTTTTCATTGATTATGTACTTCATAGGCTAGTATATTATGACTAATTCAGATAAACAAACATTTGTAGCGTAAATAAATTCAAAAGTTATTACTATCGATAGATTTTTTTCTCCTTTTCCCATCACTATTGACGTGATAAGTGACGCAAGTGAATATTTTGTTTCAGAGTGTGAATTGTTACTTTAAATTACATTTACATTTCTCGTTAATTTATTTGTACATGACAAAAAAGTAATCACAATCCTTTATAATAAAATTAATTGTTATGTACACCAACAAATACTAGTTTACACTCGTAGGTTTTTTTAACGGCAAAATACTGAAACAAACTTTAATCACTTCGTAAACGCCGCTTTCAATCTAACAGACGTCAAAATTTTAATGAAATGAAGTTAAGCGTAGCTATCATATCAAATAAGTTATGACGGTGTTACATTCTTTTATGCCGTTTCAGTATTCCGTCGTCAGTGATGTACCTACTTGAGAAGTAAAGAAAATTGCTGTATACCTTTTAGAGCAAACGTTAGGGCGACATGGGTTGGGGTTACAAAATGTGTCAAGGTAACTAGCACGAATGCGGCATCGAGAATGCTACATGTGAACATTGAT
>NW_013525102.1:5188365-5191261 GCF_000836215.1 Papilio polytes
AGGGGGGCTAGCCGGTCCTCTTTGTGTTGCGATAACCGGAAGCCGAAGGGCTCGGAGGACGGAGGGTAATGTCAACTGAGAGGTATTTTGAAGTTTCTTCCCACAGTGTTGATTACTCAGTGCGAGATCTTTTTAAATGACATATACGCCGAGAACTAGTCATTACTGAATAGACACAAAATACCATTAAACACGCTTAACAACACATTAATTAAAATAATACCTATTCAATGTTGGTTTGTGCATATTTCATTTTAAATTTGAATTATTCTTGATTAGTTATTAATAAGGAGCGTCGGTGGCTCAATGGTTTGAACACTTGACATGTAATCTAGAGGTCTTTGGTGCGAATCTTGCCGTGTACAGTAATTAAGACCAGAACATTATTTTATTAGTCTTTCAGATTTCAAATGATAGAGAAATCTAGAAAATTGCATCGAATGCATTAATATACATCGATTACGTGATCCATTAAGTGCTTAATACTTAAGTAACACTCACATCGGGAAGCAATCAGCGACAAAATGGTAGCTCTCAGTGCGAACAATAATCATTTTTAGTTGAAACGAGTGCGCCGATAATGGGTACAATTTCCGACGATTAGCCGTACGATGGTCGAACATTTTGCAGGACACTTATGAAAGTAGCTCTATTAGTAGCAAGGCACCTTCAAGAGCACTATCCACTTGCGATAACCACAACTGCTCCGGATATGAAGCCATTACTGACTTTCTGTCATATTTCCTAAGAATATCTACTAACTAAAAACAGTTGAGTGTCCATTTAAAACTAAAATGTTCCAGCTAGAGAAATATAGCTTAGAATGCCTAAGAAGAGCTTTGGTTGATGCCTAGATAACAGATGAATCAACTTAACATCACAAATAATTAACAATATTTTCGAAAGCTTTTCAAGTTGATGTTAAGTGTTTAAAATTTTTCCAAGATATAAAATGATTAACTAAAAATAACAGAACAGAAATGGTATAGCATTATTTCTACTTTCCGTGAAGTTACGATGGGCTTCATCTATCACGCAGTATAAAGGGTGAAGCAGGGTTGACGCTTTATTCACTTATTTCAGCACGGCTCGCTGGCGCCGAGCTTTCGGACATGTCGACCTTTCCTTGCCGGGGGAAAGTGTTGCCCAACGATGACCGATACTAACATTAACCTTAAAAGGTTTTCATGTTACTGTTTCGTTGTTTTAATATGTTACGCTGTTGTAATTTTCAAATTAAATATAATTTGATATCATTCAAACTTAATACATGTTTATGGAGCTTATCATGTTGAGAAAATACTTTTTATTATGCAAATGAATTCAGTAACTGTTCAAATGTATTAAAAACAAGCTGTTGGTCGCGACATCGCCTGCGTGATATAAAAAATAATAAGAAACATAGCCTATGTTACTCACTAATAACGTAGCTTTTTAATGGTGAAAGAATTTTGGAAATCGGCAAAGTAGTTTTTGAGTTATTTCAGTACATAAAAAAATCCAAAAATGCAAATTATTCCTTATTATAAAATTTGTATAGATAAATTATGAAAACCTTTTATTGGTGAAAATTTTATGTCTACCGCTTAATTTGATGACACTTCGATCGATGATTGTTTCTAAACAGTAAGTAGGTAGTCGCTAGTTGGAGCTTGGTCCAGCGACAGTCCGCCATAACAGTATATCTTCTCTTTGTACCGCGCTATTTACGACCAGCCTTATTTTTATTTTAATGCTGATGCAGCCGGTGCCGGCTTGTCTCCCTGTATACGAATACAAGTTAACATTGAAAATAATTCTAAACTATAATTCCATTTAATATGTACAGATCATAAGCGTTAAGGCGTAGAAAGCCTAATGGAAATCACAGAATTATAATTTGAAGTACTTAGCAAATCATTTGGGTCATATCCTTACCGCGTTGTTTATTTGAGGTTTGTTTGTGGAGTTCCAAAGATTTAGTTTGGACACTTGAAAGAAATCTAAAAGGGGTTGCGCCCTCTTGAGTCGTATAAACAATATTTCACGGCTATAAGTTTCCGATACATGAATTTTATTAACTTTCGCTCCCTACGCGCTGACGGATGAAGTGTTATAGTATTTGTTTTACGCGCCATCAATGTGCCACGTACACAAGTCGGGGGCCACGAGCTCGCGGCGACGAGGCTCGGTGGAGCGCGGTCTTGTTCTATTACAAATGAGTTTTCTCGCAATAGTTATAGATCTGTGGTTAAGAAATAGATATTTAATGGAGTAACCATCTGTTCTATATGAAGTAATAAATAATACAAACTCATATACCACTTCTTGTTTTAGAAACACAATTTTACTTATATTTTTATTTGCTATAGTTCGCCAGAAGATTAACTAATTTGTTAAAATAATGAACTAAACCATTGCATCAATAATTTTGTTAGAATAAAATAGTTCTTTTGTAATAATAATAGTGCTACTTAATGACGATTTCCTTACTCAATACATCAATCAAAGGCGACAGCAATAAGTAAGCGTGAAACGAAGAGAAAACACGTGAAGATCTCACTCCGAGGAAATTATAACCGGTTATGTGAACGACATTCTAATGAAGAATCATCCGCTGTACTATAAAGTATTATTAGAACCCGGCTAGAAAATTTTCTAACTTCGACGAAGTGAAATTGGCTAAAAAATTCCTTGGCAAAATAAAATCGAAGAGCAACTTCCGAAAGTTATCGAACTTCCCAACAATCCATTACACCGAGTTTTGCAAAAAATTGACTTGGAACTTATTATTTTGAGTGAAAACATCTCAGAGTTAGTCGCCTCGGGCCCCGGACTCCGGCCCCGAGCCCCGGGCCCTGGCGCAAGACGCCTGTCGCCTCCCCAGCCGCGCCGCCACCAACTTGCAACACGTTAC
>NW_013525102.1:5191525-5245589 GCF_000836215.1 Papilio polytes
GGCGTCCGGTCCGCCACAAAGGCTTTGTGCCCGCCTCACTGACACGCTTTTTGCGTCGCCGCGGCCGCTATCGCCCGATGACGTCCCAGTAGATCGATAAGAGCCTCCCACTCGACGGGAATGCTCCATTGTATTACTGACACTACACCGTCTGAGATGTGGAAAATCGAAGCCCTAAATTGTGCCGCGCCACGTGACCGCGCCGCCCGCGTGCGTTGCGTGCCTACGATAATGAATCGCCTCTAACTTACCTTCTGCAACACACCTACAATTATTTTTAGATCGCTTGACAGCTATCAAAACTGACAAATGACGTTCGACTTTAATCATTACGTGACACTTGGCTTGCTTATTAATTAGTTTCATGACATTCATCAATTATGTTAGTGTATTGCATTAGATTTGATTTAATCAGTCTTGTATAACTTATCGAATGATGGCATAGCAAACAATAGTAGCTTTTTAGTAAGTAATAATACTAATACAGAAATTAGGTACTAAAGTTCCGAACCACTCGAGTTACGTTGCCTTTTCGAAGGTCTTTAAATTTCGAAAGCGACATAACGACAGGCAAAGACGAGAGCAAACTTAAGTAAATACGTGCCGTACATATTGATGTGTTATTGGTCGGGACTGATTTACATAGATTAGTTGTTACTGGCGCGTGAAAAACGTGAGTCACATGTCATCTTTGTGTCGGTGAATGTACCTCGGATCACGGACGTCTCTTGTTAGGAATATATCACTTGTGTACAATACCAGCATGTCTTTAAGGTTATTAATAAACTAAAGTTTCTACTCGATCTTACTTTCAACTAAACAATGTAAATATTACATTAACAAAAATTATTACTAGATAATATTAAACATTAAAATAATTCAAAATTTACAAAATTAATCTGACAATATTAATTCTCTATTTTGCCGTATCACTAATAAAAAAGGTCGTGAAAAAGGAATAATATTTTCACATCCAATTACTGAGATAGTGGAGTACTTCCGACCTATAAGGAAAAAATTTAGAGCAGACGTCACACGCACTAGTACATAAAATAAATAAGCGAGGAGAGGCAGGAGACGCGGTCACAATGGAGGCACGAATCAGGGTCACGCACCTAATCACTTCAAATGGACTAGTTGGGAGGTGTACCATTACATGGATATCGACGTCTAACATAACATGGATACGTTCGGATATAAAAATTAAAAAGTTTAAAACTCTAAGACGACAAAGCAACTGTAAACAAAACAAACGATACAGATCACAATGTAAGATCTATCAATACATTAATATGATTTATGATAACCATAGATAACTTTACACAGCCATGTAACTATTGGAATAAATCAGTACTCTGTGTAGTAATGATATAAACGTAAGAGGAATTCGAAGTTAAAAATTAATATAGCTTTATCCATGACATTCTATTCATCATTCACGTTGATAAGCAACTTAAAAAACAATTAAGTATATAACAAAGTCAAAACATAGTAACTTGTAATAGAAATGTAATATCTATTATCGGTTAAGGTAATTGAAATGGTTCGAGTGTAATCTACTACATATGAGAATCGATTCCGTCTTTGAACGGTACGTCAATGCAATCCGTACGAGGAAAATGTACCGGAGCTACTCGAGGCGATGAGTGACACTATTGCTCAAAGCCTTGTCTGTGAAGACGGAGGAAGGGTGAGGGGAGGGCTGCTACGTTCCCGAATTCCCTCACGCACCGGCAGAGGGCGCGGTCGGCGGCACACCAATACGTCCCAAATGTGATGGAGAAATAATTTCCTAAAATGCACTGGATTGAGACGGGGCAGACCCGTTCGGGTAGATTTGAGTAGTTTTCACGGGGCCGACCCTCAATTTAGTTTATTACAGCGACCGTAGTGATCTAAGAGGCTGAAGCGCCACTTAATTCTCCTTCGAAGATTAAAATAAGTACTATTATACTAAATCTCGTTGACTTTGAATTTGGTAATTATATACGAAACTTAAGATATGAATTGAACATTCTAAAACATACTTTCAAAGGATTAAAACCCGTAAAAATATGAATTGCCTAACAAATAGTTATGAAGCATAACTAAAATAAACATTGGTAAGTAGGTAGGTACTATATGATGGCAATGTTATGAAATGTTGAAGCACCATTGTGGCAGCGTCTAGGGCACCGCGGCAATATTGCAAGCTGAATGCCGAGATCTCCTACAAGAACTCTCGAACAGACTTATCTGGCCAATATTAATAGCGAAAACATTTGTTGAAAGCCATACTCCTTCGTTTGAGACGATCTTGAGACGATTGTTTTGCCCGTTATTATTTACCAAATAATATTTAACGAATAACAATAGTTTAATACCCGAGAAAATGATTTCATGAATATAAGAGAAAATTGTAAGTATTGTGGAATGAAAACATAAATGTAAGTTGTTATGTCTTGTACCAATTACTTTTTCATTATTGCTTCATAAAACAATATAAAAACAAGATAAGTCTTCATTAAGGAACAGTTTATAATGCAACACATTTGTTATGTACAATCAACACAACATCTACGTATATAAATGGTTGCAGACAAACTAAATCGAGGGAGTTCACTACTAAAGGGGTTCGCTTAAATTATCAAACAGAAGCCACTTGAAAACTGCAATGACACATGTCAACATTTGGGTCGTGCCGCGACTGCAGTCGACCAACCAGTCGTCCGATTTATCTGCTATTATTAAAATCCAAGCTTCTCTCTAGAACAACTTAGTTCTTTCGAAATAATAGAGAATAATAGTATTATTATAAGTGGTGAAATAGAAATATTTTATAGTGAAGTTTTGATCCCTCTTAATAAGCAAAATAAAAGGTACTTAAAATTTACAACTGAAGAGCTCGCAAATCATTGTAATAACTAGACAAAAGCCCTCGAACAGAAACAACATGAGTGAAATCTGAAATAAAATTCCATAACTCATTTTCAATCGGCCACGTCGACATCACTCGACACGCAAACTCCAGAACGCACGCAAAACGAACATTTTTCCGAACGGAACGCCCTCTCGACGCAAAACTCTATAAAAACGTCGAAAAAAAAAATAACAGTAACATGGCGTATAATGACAGCTGGTCCACTTGAGAACAAAAGGGGAGAGCCGAGCCTCGTCGAGAAAAAAATACACGAAGAGTAAAAACAACTGCGCGTACGTGCGCTCGCGGACCGGCGGCGACTGTCCGCTAATAAATTTGCAATCGCGTTCGATACGAGCCGTCGCCGCTCACGGCTCCCGGCGCGGCGGCTGGAGGCAGCAAGCATGAGGCAGTACCCACCGCATGAAGTGGACTCGAGCTAACACTGCACAACCCACCTACATTCAAAGCTACACTCGACCTGAAATTAGGTAGCGGCGCTGAGAAAACTCGTTACGAATATTGCTATATACGTCTCGGGGAGAATAGAGCCGCATTCGAGTTTAAAATGCGAATAATAATCGCACCATTCATAAAAATCCCGTGCGCGGAATGCAAGGAGAGGCCGTGTTTTACACGTTATAATTTTGCGCCGAAAGCGGGCCTGCGACTACAGGCAGGCGGTTGTTTTGTGCGGAGTGTAGGCTCGGTTCAAATGCCGCGCACGGACCATTAGTTGATGAGCGCACGTGTATACCCGCCCTGCGCCAGACGCGCGCCGAGCTGCGCCGCGAAAGAGTAACAATTTTCAGCTGGAATATGAAAATGTTTTGTAGCTTTCTGTTAAAAATATGTTTACTAAAAGTACCATTTTCACGCACAATAACTTTTCATGGAGCATTTTGACCATATTCGTAACTAAGGTAGGGGAAGTAATGCTTGCTTTTTGCTTGTATTAAAATAAACTGGCAGGATCGCGTGGGTACATTGCAACGCCAAACGCTTTAGTATATTGCAACATTTATTTATTTAGAACTTAACTTTGTGACATTAAAGCTATCACAACATAAAGATCTATTTTATAGTATTCTATTAAACAAAATCGGTTTTTTAGAATGCGAAGTAGGTATTTTCCGGTTCGTGTTATACACAATGTTCTGGTTACTAGTGAGAAAGCAATACATTTTATATCGAACGACACTGATTCGAGGCTCTCTACGAAACGATGTGTGTTTTATATGAATTAATTCCTCGGCTGAGAGAGCCCGAAAGCGTTTTACTCACGGACCAGATGGCGCGCGGACAGATCAATTTGATGATTGCAAAAAAACCAGGCCCGGACTTTTTGATGTCACCGGATTGTCGGCATTCGATACACGCGTCCTTCAAGCGTGCGCCTTTACAAACGGACCGACATAAACTATTTACTTACGATGACGATACAATCATGAATAACTTAGTTACTTTGCTAACGTTATACGAAGTAGTATGGTAATGTAACTACATAGTCCCTCTTTTGAAATAGCACCTCGTATGGCAAATTTCAATGTTACTTCTTTATGCAATCTGAGATGATAATTTAAATTACTTTGAGAAAAATCAATCAATATTATTTCAATTTAGACTTTGAAAGTAGAAATGTGTTGTCGCATTTCCCCTAATCAGAGACAACACGTGTAATGACGTTTTACCATTTTTCTATCTCCGTTGCGTCCGCCGCGCCGCCGTACCGCGCTGATTGAGGGTAGATAGTGTCAGCGCGGTGAGCGACGTGTTTAATAAGCGTTATCAAGTCTTGTTCTCAGATATAGACAAATATTCAATGTTTGTATAGAATCACGATCATTGTAATATCAAATAGAAGTGAATCAAAATAGCATGATATGTTAAAAATTAATAGATTTCTTGAGTATCTACGAGTTTAAATATTTACAGTATATTATGTGTGCATATTTTTCTTATTTAATTAATATCAAAACCGTGTTTGTCTGTCGTTTTAAACAGTGTCAACTAACGCAAAATACATTTATGAGGGTCGTCAACAATTATGGCACAAATTATTTATGATTCGTGAAGATTTACTACGCCAGATATAAAGTCAAATAACTTCGTATTTCAGATATGATGTTTACTTCAGAAAATAATAAGCACCGTATCGAAGTAAGCCCCCACAGGACCCCAAGATCAGATATCAGACAGCGACGTGCCCTGAATTAATCCCTCTATATAACGTCACAACAATGCCCTGCCAGCTACAAATATATTTATAAGTTTATCACGACGTACGAGACGGTAGGACTTACTATCTACTACCACAGATAATACAATACGAACATATTACAAAAATCTATAGTTGAATATGTAGGTACTTAAAGTCTTGACGATATTACGCGACTTACGAATTCTAAATGAATATTTGATATTTTCGTGCGATTTGGACCTCAGTCTGTTATCAAAATTGTTATATTTGTATCCTATGTTAGGAACAAATTTGTAGTCAAATGACAAGTACATTTATCATTTAGTAAAGAATTTGTCCAACAACTATCAGAACGATTTAGGAATAAAGTTTCGAAAATAAATCATAACGAGTCTCTGCGTTATTGAAAACACGTTTCATAAGAAAGGGGAGGGCGGGGACAATCGAAAGCCCCGATGAAAGTCGCTAAGAGACACGATAACATCGCACTCGCGATAGCATGCGACCACTGCTGCCCCTATCGCCCCCATCGACCCACCAATAATGAGACTACAAATCGTGACGGAAATTGAAAGAAAAAACTTCCCAAGCGAACGATCTTATCGCTCTTCCTAAACGCTCTCGTAAAAATATTAATAAAACATAACTTTTTTCACCCAAACCCACATTAAACTCCGATCCCGTAGAAATTTATTGACAATTACGAGTCAATAAGTGGCAATAAACTCACAAAGCGACAATGTCCACAGATTTGAATGTCAATTGTACACAATTGTGTAATACTGTTTTCGTGTAGGCTCATTTTGATTGTAACACTACTAACACAATTATACGTTGACTTTCGCCCGCTCGATTTCTTTGTCGGCTTTATTATTATGATAAACACGAAATTCGGCATTGTGTATCGATTTAATCCTTAATCGATATATCCGTTATTGATATTGTGATGTGACATTTATTAAGATGCTTTATTCAAAGTAAAAACTAGCATAAGATAAATTTAAATTAAGCTGAGAATTTAGCGACAAACCACTAATAAGGAGAGCTCGCTTAACCTTATCTACAATCGAGGAAGTCTAAAAAACGTCCGAGGGGTAGCGGGGGCTGGAGGAGGACGCGGAGGGCGGGGGACCAAGAACAAGAGCCGTCAGTGAAATAGAGATAGATGAACAGTGGGAAATGAAATTCTTTGTGGCATCGCGGTCCCGCAAAAAATGCACAGATTAGATTTTTCCCCTCGCCGAGGGCCGAGGGTAGACGGAGGCAATGATTTTTTACAACGTTCACTGGAATATATATAGAAGTTTTAGTGCCGTGATTCGGTGTAACTGCCCTCTGTTTGAGAATTTTAATTTCCTTTATTCGGCGCGACATTGCGTCTTCGGCATGCAAATGTGATTACAAGATAACAGTCGTTAATAAATACGCCTCCAATTTTGTTGTTTATTTTTGCAATTTATACAATGGCTTTGTATTTACAAATAACTATATATCTTTTAAGGCTAATCGTCATTATACGTTTTAAAATAAAATTTTATTTGCATTGAATTAATATTGAATTTTCGTCTTCCTCTCTGAAGTGTACATTTGTAAATAAGCACTAACACATGAAATTTATGTATTAATACAATATAGCTTAAAAGCTACAATTTATAGCCTTGCTTTTAAATTTAATATGTGGCATTAAAGCATGTATTTCAAACACCATAAAATCCCGGGGTCACAAAATTACTTTGCATCATAAGCATCCTTATGCGTTGCGGATTAGTTCGAGCCCTTCGTAAAAAACAAGAGGGACTGCGGTCGGAATTGACTGTCCTCTGTTTCCTCGCATGTATTACACATCTGTTACAGCTCTTGAGGGCGCAATTACTTGTGTCACCGCTTGATAAAGCTGTCGCATAAAATATTCTGTACCAGTATCGTGATTAATAAATCAAATGAGATCGACGATTAATTTGTTATATGGATATCCACTTAGTATTATTTTGACGTCATAGTCAACAAATCACCATGTAAAAAATACAGCTGATAAATCTATGACGCTCATTTTCGAAAATAAAGCATTATGATATAAGATTAAAATCCTTCTATGCATTTTATGCAATTGCCTCATGTTAAAAAAAACGATTTCTAAAAAAAACATTCACAAAGAATGCTCATTTAGATGTAACGTGTGTCACAAGCCACGTTGGCTTCAATCGATCTAATCCAGTGCATGCTTGTCATTTGGGGAGCATAAAGACTCGAATCCTGACAAGTGTGCCCGCAATTTGTTTTGGTCACTTCAAAGGTTTGTTTCAAATGACGACCCAGATACTTTAAAAGGAATTTGTGTGGATTTACGACTGGGTACGGCAAAAACAATTACAGTACGGTTTGGAAAATAAAAGAAACATTCACTTAGATTAAACTTAGCGTTATACTTATGACTTTTTTAATGTGCTATGTACGCTACAATGTAAAAAGATGATTGTTATATTTTTGTATTTAGAAGTATGAACAGTGGAAACTCACGGTTAGGATCTAAGTACAAACACTTCGTAGTAACTAATGTTTATATTCTTTAGCAGATTATTCTTGTCTATCTTATCCTTGGCAAATTCTTACAGAAATCTTAGAGTTTAATTTTATATTTTTAATCCTTATAAAGTTTAAAAACTTAAGAAGTAATTCAATTTTATAAATACCGTCTTGGACTATAAATTACCTCATTAAACGAAGACAAGTTGTTTTCACAGAGCGAGGCAAAAGGAAAAAAAGAGATCGTCCCTAGAAACTAATTACCAAACAAGGTAATTAAGAAAACAGATTTTCTTGCCGAGAGACGGGGAAATAAAGAAAATGCAAAGTGTTTCCCAAATTTCCATTATAAGAACTTCCTTTTTTCGTATCGTCCAGAATAACCATTGTCCTTTCTCCGTTTATTTTTTCTATTTGACGTATCTCATTTTCATTTTCGTCTGAGGCATCGAGGTTTTAATAAGATATGCAAATAAAATGCTGGAATATTCTTCATTAACCGTTGTACTGATGAGCTTGAAGGAAATATTGGTAAATATTTACACAAATAATTTTGCGCTTCGTAGAAAAACATTTCTTCCAAGAATAATTTGTTTTTGTACACAGTCTAAGCATAGATTATAAATGTATCATATTTTACTATTTTTCACTATAATGTATTTGTATCTGGATATTTAGATGAAAGAAATGCGATTTTAACAGTATGATACATACGATTTAAAACCTAGTGTAAAAAATTCGCCACTAAATTAAATCAGCCACTAAACGCGGGGCATTAAAAGTCAAAGCACCCCTATAAGGGGTGGTTAAGTAAATAAATAAGTTGGCCGAATATGGTGGGAGCATAATAACAGAAGGCAAACAGCATCAGAAGCCGTGAGATAAAATCGTATTGCGTTGTCAAAAATAAATGAATCCGGGGATTAGTCCGGGACACGGGCCGCGCAATATTGTCGCCTCCGCGCCCGGCGCCCCGCCGCCCCCGCGCCCTCTAGCGTCCAACGTGGGGCTACGTAAGCCGCCTACTTTACCTCTAATATTTTTGGACAATAATAATTGCTGTTTTATTAACAAATGACAATATATTTATGTATGTCGAAGATGCCTCTTTGAATAAATACGAAAAAGGTTGTATTACTATTATGATTGATGTACGAATTTTAATTTTTATTCGTTTTATATTAGACTCGAAGAAACCTAACTGTCTACACTTATCGGAAGTATCAAGCGATAATCGCACTAGACTCTTCTATAAAGTGTATCGCGAGCAAGTGAACGGGCGAGATAAACTACTCCGCGCGATTTCCTTGCCAAAGAGAGGGCTCAGCGGCTTGTACCAGCCCAGCGTCGGGTTTTATTCCGATCGAATTTACCTCCAGAGCGAGATTTGTGTACACAAAGATACCATGTGCAACTGAAATAGCGGTTAATAGTCAGTCGACCTTTGTTTAAAATTCTAGTAGTTTTATGATTAAATGTCTCAAAAAGACTTAGAGTGGGCGCACAACTTTGACTTAACTATATCAGAACTGTTGTGCGATTGTCGATTGTTTCGGAGCCAACTCAACTGGTTAGTTGCATATGTAAAAATCGAGTAGTGTGCGTACCTCCACAAAATCATATTGGAATCAAAGCGCGACTACACAGTTGTGCGATAGTTCAGTTTCAGATGTGCGCACGCTCTACGATTAGATCAATATATAATAGTCAATATTTAGAAAGAAGTACATAAAGTAATTGATCGGAGCAAAGTAATAATTACTGACAATGTTCGTAACTGGTAAGTTTATCTTCAAAGGCGTCGCATATTCGAGCTATTTCACAATTAAGTCCCAAAGATAGCACATTTTGCCGCCACCTGACAATCGGCAAACATTTCATAAATTACTGAATATAAATAATAATGAGGGGCATCAGAAATGTAATACCACAAAAAATTCAAAGGAAATTGAAAGGAGCGCAATTTATCAATGGCGTGTCAAGCAGCCGATCGGCCGGGCGTCATTTTTAACGTATTTGCGTATAAATAGTGGCGTCGCGACGTTCCGAGTCGCCGCTAATGATACGGAAAATGACATCTTATTTCGACGCGTAAATCGAAGAAAAAAATCGCTCTCATCTCTCGCCCGTCTGCATGAATATTTTATAGGCGCGTCAACAGCGAAATGACAGGTTTTATCGTTTGAAAATTCGACGAAAATTGCGCGAAATGACGCGTCGATATTTTTTTTATTTAGTGAGAATATCCTTCCGCCAATCAAGCGCGCTCATTGTGGGCCGACAATGAGACGCTCCCTCGGGACTTTTCTGCCGTAATTTTTATTTAATATACCCGAGCAACAGTTTATTTGCAAATGCTTAGATGCCATAACGTTTTATTAATATGCGTGAGCATTTTGTTGATACATTAAAAACGCCCAAATGAAAAATGAAAATGAAAATGAAAAAATATTTATTTTAAGAAAAGTTACCACAAACTTAACCTAATTTACATTTTTTAAACACACTAAACACAAAGTAAAATAAACAAAAAACATTAAAGTACGTAAATAAGTATGTAAGCAAGTCTGTAGGCTAGTTTGCTTATTAGCAAATTGTTCAGCTACCCTCCGTACTAGTATAAAAACTGTTAAAATGGCACGCAATCGTAGCTAGATATTTTGTTTGCAGACAAAACATTGACCTAAATGTACTAGAAATGCTTTAGCGCATTGTCTAAAGCTCTCAGTTTTGACCAATGTCTTATAACGTTGTCAAGAATTTAACCATTAATTTGGATAATACAAAATGCTCAATCAACATTCTATTTTATCGATGTAACAGCCTTACAAACAAACGGTATATGGTTAAACTTAGGAATAAACTGAGTATAAGCAAATATTAGTACAAATTTTGTTTATACTCAGTTTATTCCTAAGTAACTTTATACCGCGTTTATTTGTAAGGCTATTAGAGTTTAAAAATAATTGATTAGCTATAATAACAATTACCACGATCACGAGCAATTGTTAAGACAAGCAGTTGCCAACAATTAGCCTCTCGATGTCTCAAAACTGTCAAACAATGATCATTAATCGATTCTTTGAAAGCTCTAAAGGCTGGATCAAAAGCTTTATTGAAATCTGAATTAGTATAGGATCAATGGAAAATTGGCAATTGTGTTAATATAATAATCTGTTTAATTGCTTATTAACGTACCGACTTCGCTAACATGTGTAACGACGTGTGTTAATGAGAAATTCCTGTAGGCTTTTGAACGAGCCGTGTACAAAATGTAACATATCTGATACGTGTTTACATATGTTTCCTGGTTGGTATCTGTTTCGATGAGTAAAATAAAATAAATTAGTTTTAAATATAATTAGCTGATTTATCCCTCACTCTAGTCTATATCTATATTTCTATACTAATATAATAAAGCGTAAACATACACTACTTCGTGGCGTAGGCTGTCAGCAATCACAGCATATTTTTAGTAATTGTTTCTTAATAAAAAAAACGCTACATTTATGACACACTTTAGGCTATATATTTTAACGCTATTAAAGTTAGGGGGTAAAAAATCGGGCCAAACCTTCATATAGGAAAGGGACCATAAACTACAAGATCAAGGAAGAAACGTTGCCATGGTAACGGTAATTGTTATGCAATGACAAAAGTCTTCGTTATCATTAGTGCATCTAAATTTTGACATTTGCATTTAATAAATGTAAACAATAAATAAAGGTTTTATAATTTCATGCGGATGAAGCCGCATGAGAACAGCTAGTATTAGTATAAACAAAAATGGATCACTGTTCGCTCCAAACGCACCACCAGTAATGCAGGAAGAGATAAAATCCAGGAAAATTTCACCATAAACAATGAAAATCTGTAACTGTCGTTAGGCGTGATCCGCGTAAGTCTGAACATATTTGTTGAATTTGTTACCGGGAAGGGCGCACCTGCTATAAAGATAAGCCTCTGATGTCGCGTAATATTCCCCTAAAATAACTTCTTAGTGCCTCCGGTGCCATGGCGACGCGCCCCCGAGTCTTGCTGCTTCTTCGATCCGTTATTGGCGTGCTTGGAGCCCTCTATGTCAGACAGTCTATGTACAAACTTAATTGAAGTACGGATAATATTCACTTTACATAACGATTTAAATATATCTGTTTGAAAGACGTACAGTCAGCTGAATAAAAATGTATACGTTTATAGTGTAGAAAATTCTGTAAGTCTTTGGTGTCAGAAATACATACTTTTCGATAATTAAAAATAATCTAAAACCAGAGGTTTTATAAGTTTTTAAAGCTTTGAAATTAAATGGTTTTTATGCTGACTGTACAGTTAATTTATGACAATTTATTTGGGATGAAAAAAATTATAGAATTGGGCTTAAAAACTTTTTCACTTCCAATAAAGAATAAGTTTATTGTTTCTAAATATGTTAAGAATAAGAAAGGCCTCGACAATTTATCAGTGACAACTACATTATGATTGCAAAGCACTTTTTAACGTCCCCAAATAAATATTCAATTTCTTATTCTTTCCCCCAAACAGTATCTCCGCGGCAATATTGCGAATTAATTAAGGAAGTCATTACGCGCCGATAGCGCATTAGCCGCACGCATGTAAGGAAATTGCCGCCACAAAGGATATTTCCTGCGTTTTCCTCGATTTAAAGCAATTCAGGGATTTTGATTAAGCTCCCGCTGCTGTAGCGAGATTATTCCCCTTTCACTGAAGAATGCTTTATTTGAGATACCGTGAAAGTGAATTGTATTTCCTTTTGCTATTGATTTTATAGCTGGAACTGAATTATTTCATATCTTTTAAGGGTCTTTATCTACATAAAAATTTAGAAAAACAAAGATATTATCAAGTTATGTTTCATTTCATTTATAGCTTAATTTCTTTAAGTCTGCATGTGTTTAAAATGTTTACGAAAAATTAGTAGTTTTTCTAACCTGAAGATTCGAATTTATAAAAAGTTTTATAAATCATAAAATTATTTTAAAATCTTTTTATGAGTAAATGTTATGGGTTTTACAGCGTAATGAAACTCCTGAGAATTATTCAGTCACTTAGAAGCTTAAAACATTCGAGAAAGTTCGCGTTTATTTATGTTTTCTAGGTTATGTAAAAGTTCTTTAAATTAAACTAATTTTAAAAGTTACGTAAAATAAATTATGGTATAAAACAAAATAAAAATATTGCTCCGCTAAATCACAAAAAATTAATCATCACGGTTTTAAAACGCATTTAGCGATATTCTTCAGTTTAACGTGACTGTAGTTAGAATTAAATAGCTACATAAATAGTTTGTAATGAAAGCGTCATAAAGACAGTATTTATCTTGGATCAAGATCACAAAACTATAGCCAGTTGAAAGTATGTTCATTAGGTATCTCCGAGGGAGGGGGCGAGGTGCCTTCCGCATCGCAACTAGCGCCAACTTTAGATTACCGCAATAATTATTTATTCCGCTCACTCGCTCCCGACTCGGTGGAAACTATTCAACTAAGAAACGCTATTTCTCGCTGGTCAGATAAGACGTTTGATTCTCCCTATTTTCGCCGGGGCTTTAATTATGGCCCCGGTTTTGTGTAAAATAGTTGGCGCGGTAATTTTATCCGAAGATCAGTATGCGATGTGGCACGCCGACGCTAGCCCAATGGTTCTGAATTTCTAAAAGGTAATATCTAATCGTTGTAATTATAGTAAGATATATCTGTTATTTTGAAGTTACACTAACAAATCTTCTCAACCTTTTAACAGTTCAATTTAACAATAAATAAGCTGGACTGAAAATCTTCTAAACTAAACAATTACGTTTTGGCAATTAACGTTTTAATGTACCACATTTTGGAAATTTCATATTTCGCAATGTTCTATTTGTAAAACGTAATTCCTTTTATAAAAAATATTTCTGAAATCACAGACATGTACTCTTTTAGGTTTGAGTTTACTTTTGTTCTTAACATCTAAATCTAAACTGCAAACAAGTTTTGTTTACGTACTCAACCACCCTCTCGTTTCTTCAGTCGTTGAACTGCGTAACTATACGAGCCGCTGCCAGCGCGATATAGGGCCGTAAAAAATAAGCGCACATCAGACTTGAGCATGTAATTCTAGCGCACTCTTCCGGCCCGAACAAAGGAGGAGAGGGTAAGAACACGAGTTACTCGACACCCTGTACCTTACGCAGATTTGTTTCTCGCCGCCTCGACTCGCCGCAAACAAAAATATACTCTCAGTAACAAAAGACAAGCTACAGTTTACTTAACAAAGTATTTTCGCCATCAAACATTTCATAGCCGCAGAGACGCAGGAAATTCGCGATAGTCAAATTGTAGTCTTACAGGGCGTGTTGCTATTAAATTATTTCATTTGCAACTGTGTTACCGGAGTATAAGGCCTCATTTGCATCATAGCACGTGGCCGAAGGGTCCTCGGGATATTGCAAGTACGTAACATGAGGACTGCAAAAGAAAAATGTACCTTTAACGACGACGTGAGGATTCTGGAAGTCGAGAGAAGAAATAAGCCGTAACAGGATGTCATTTAGGATAATACCTCCTTCGTTCTATTTTCTTTTCATGCTACTGTGAAGCGTATGTACTCAATAAAGTACCTATTTCACTAAGAAAATCATGTTTTGGTTAACAGTAATTTTAGATTAAATTACTTTACAACTTACTTTGTCCTATCATAGTGATTGTTATTTTCATAAAAACAAGATATTTCCTGACATTGCATAGACTTAGGTAAACTTGTGAAGTGATCACCGAGCTAGACGCAACGTAAACATGCGATACGCCCACAAAAACACGTCTTCAGGTAAAAAAAACAACGTTAGTGTGTATCGGACGCACGTGTGTGAAGACCGACGCTCGGCTCCGCTTGCCGGGCGCCCGTCGCCCCTCGCTTATAGCTACTTGTAGGTAAGTAGCTATCGCGACTCCTTTGTTCTAGCAGCTGATTGGAGCCGGCCCCGGAAATGCGTGTCACCCCACCCCCTCATTGGTCCGTTACATTTTCTTAGCGCGAGAGAGACGCAGCGAGTGGAACGTGTAGTTAAGGATACGAATCAGTATGTGTATACTATACTGTATACAGCCGGGTAGGTGACACGGCCCTTGTTCCTCCGTGCTCCTGCTCGCTGTGTTTGCTTCGCCAAGATAAACTATTTCGTAAGTTGCCTCTCCGGCAAGTTTGTAGATTGTTTCAGAGTCGATCGACTTGAAATTCGATTTCATTGGATTCGACGTGTTACGTATTTACTTAAATGTTACAGGGAAGTTAATCCATTTAGAAATAAGTTATAGATTTGTACTTAGATTGGAATAAGTAGTCTTCGTGTAAAATTTTGTTTTTGTGTAAATAATGAATCTTCTATAAATAGCTAATGCTTTAATTGCCATGCCGATAAAAGTACATACGACTTAAAAAATTAAGAAAAAAAAACAAATTTGAAACTGGCTTGTAATAAATGAACACTATGGTTTAAATTCTCTTTTTACATTTTAAAAAGAGAATCTAAACCATAGTGTGCAGGCTTCGGTACTCTACAGTCGGCAACGTGATCGCGAGGCGAGGCGAGGCAGCGATCGACCAACCGCCACTTATCGCGCTGTCAGCCGCAGCCGTCGATCCAACGGCGCGATATTGTTTATGGAACGTGTTGAATGGCCGCCGCCTAATTGCGATGCCGTAGGGAACATGTTCGAGACGATAAACGTTGCTTAGTCTTAGACTATGCCTTTTAATACTTTATTAACTAACTAGGTATGGTGCCTTACCTTATTACAGAAGAAACAAAGACATTGTATATGTAAGAATCTAATATTGTTTATTAAAAAAACTATTATAATATACTAAAAATGTCATTCACGATTAAAAAGTACGTAATGTATTTACTAGACATATAGGATATTGCTCGTGACTACGTCCTCGTGAAATTAAAAAAATAAAAAAGAATAGACATGGATTTATAAAGAATTCGCTTGGCAGATAAAACATGTACATAATTAAAAGCATAACATAAAGATGAATGTTACCTATCACACCGCGGAAGTTTTAATACTTTAAGATCTTTTTATTATTTACCAATTTGCATGAAAAAGCTTTAAAGATTGCTTACATGTATTCGATGTGGATTTCCAAAAAGTAGATCCGCTTTAGTTTATTTACATTTATAACGAATATTTTGATTACTGAAATGTTAGGGTCCTCTGTACCTATTTTATAATTATATGCTCATTGACGACGTAATCCATGCAGTAATAGTACTTGCATTGACTCAAGACTAGCTGTACATTTGACTAGCTTCCCTAAGTTCAATAATTCACTTATTATTGCAAATCGAGTTTAGAACACATAATTGTTTTAATCATGGGTAAATTAATATTAATCTGTTTTATAATTTTAGAGTATATTGATGAATTGTTACTAAATGTTTTCCTACTTTAATACGACAACTGAACGAACGTCCAGTTCCGTTGGATTGGTCTGTAGGGTGAACATATAAATATGAAAACAAACATGGAGACGGGTCATTCGTTGAGTAGTCGTTAGGAAGGCATTTTAAGTATCGGCACTTAATTATTTTAAAACGGATTGGTGATTAATGTTATGAAGTGAGTGAGTGAATAAATAATTGCAAGGATATTGTCGTTTGAACTTTTGGCCATCCCCAAAAGAAATAATATAAAACGAGTTGGATAGCGGAGTGGTGATGCGGTCGTGGGTAGACAGTGGGCGGCCCAGCACTCCATCACCGGCGTCGTTCGCAGCCGCCCGCCGCCACGTGACTCGCCGCGTGTCAGACCACGGAATTTTGTTAAAATTTGTGTCTGCGATGTCGTTAACACTCATTAAATTATATTTTAATTGGCTACACTAAAATATATACCTGGATTATCCATTTAATATCAGCAATCTAAGCGTAAATTCTATAAGACATGATGCAAACTTATGCTTTGTTTAACTTTCACACTGAACAAACATTAAGCGCAATATAATATTTGTATTGCTGTTATTATAGCATCCTTAAAGTAAATTAAACCACAAAAATACGTTTCAAACAGCCAAATATTGAAACGAATCTTAAATACTTCGTTTTGTAAACTCAGCTAACAATCCGATAATCGTCAAAATTTGGTAGGAATTAGGAGTTTAAACTTGGCCTTACCATTTAAGAAACTGTTACATACTTAAATGGCGTTTCAGTATTCGGCCGTTACCTTATCCTCAGTACCTATCTTGGTTATATATATTTACATTTTCTTCCGACACAGGCGTAATGTCTTGTGGCAGTTTTATTAGAAAGAAACTGAAATGTTACAAAATTTAATCCCTTACGAAATACTTAACAAAAAGTTTAGTTCTTTCGATAATTAATCATAAACATCAAAACTTTAATTAAAAACAAGATGTCAAACTTGACGTCTAATTTAGGAAAATGGTAAATCTTAATCCGAAATAAATATTGCTAAAACGAAACTTACCTAATCACAAAATAGCGCGTTACGTAATCGGACGATTGGCGTGAATTCATCGTATTTCTAAGTTGTTAATTGATTTCTCTACATTTACAACGCATTGATAATGAGTATTTGTGACGTGTCACAACGTAACCCTGAAATGGCGAAGAACTTTTACAGTTTATCGATTACGCGAAGTTATAAAACTCTACGTAACTCTATTGTGCCACAACCACAAGGTGGAAATTTTTCTCTCAAAGTCAGCAACAGTTTTATTTTTAGAACAGACTTATTGAACAACGATTATGACATCAATACAACGACATGCTTTATATGACGCTTAACTCACATCCATACCTGAATGGGAACAAATATTTGGGAGGTCCTTGTAGATAAAGAAGCCCAGTGAATCGATATCGAATGTTGATAATCGATATTTGTGCTCGATTGTACAATCACAATGGGTCTGGTGACTCACATTGTTAAATACAACAAACAGGTGTGGTATGACTAAAATTGAGGCATAAACTGCGCCAGAAAAAAAGTTCTTTGATATGTTTATCAACCCTTTGTACATCGAGGGCGGTCTTTTGAGAATCGAACAATCGGCGGTTTTTCAATGGGTTTTACGATGATTATCGTTAAAGGCTTGAGGTTACTGACAGGTGAGATGTCAACCGTATGAATGCTATGAACTGAGCTTCAATAGTTTGTATTTTAAGCAAGGTGACCCGATAAGATATGTATTTACTGTTCGTTAACATCCTTTACAAGCAAAGTTTAGTGTGTCAAGCGGTGCGTTGGAGTGTACATTATTTGTCGAACGAAAATAACAAAAGATATTATATTTTATCATAAGTAGATGAAAAAATAGTCCCTCTTTATTATTAACATATTAACAAGACTTTCTCTTTTTGTTCCATAAAACACAGGTATAAGTATACACATATAACGAAAATACATGGACTCTGAAATAGGTGGTGTGATCGTAAGAGCTGTATAACGGCGCAGTTAACTAAAATAGGATCGAGAAAATCTCACACTACTTCAGTATTAAAACAAGTGGGGCCTACAAAAGCGATACTCTAAAAAATGCAGTGGAAAATACATCGCGAAGTTTCCGTTGAAAGTGAGGTAACGCACGGAGCGTTGCAACTAACCAACCGTAGAGCTAAGGAAGCGGTACAAAACACAACAGCGAGGCGAATTTGAAAGCATACATTATTTATAGCGATAACATAAAGACATACTAACTTATTGCAATTCGGATATAAAAGTTGTGCTATCTTTAATTATTAAACCAGATTATAACTATAAGTTCAGCGCAAATGTAAATAAAAACCTAATTTAAGGACATTACTTTTCAAATTTTTAATTTGACTTATATGTTCTTGATTTTTGGTATCAACAAAGTTTGGTTGAAACATCTTACTAATAGATGTACTTGGACCCATAAAGAATATTCGTTGAAAAATATGTTCACGCTTACATTGTGGTAATGAAATAGTGAGACATATATATACTCTTAACAAAAACATGCTCTAAATAAGAAATTACCTATTCACTAAATGATCGCTGACACACGATAGATTTGTGTAGAACAGTGGTATAAAATTTAGTTTCACTTGAAATTTACAAATAAAAATCGCTATTAGCTAATCACTTGTCACTTGTCGCAAGTCTTCAGTACGAGCTGAATAGCTAGTGTCGGCAAGGCGAGCGCCTACCGCTGCATATTTATGAAGCGCCTCAAACACTATAAATAGTTGATACGAGCCACGGCCTCGGCGGGTAATGGAGTAAATACAACGGACTATGTGATTTGTAGTGCATGTTGAACGACTTGTAGCCTGTACCTACGCAATAACACGTTGTAATCATATCACTTCTGGACACAATAGCATATAACTACATATACTTATACGTTACAATCAAACGCCATATTGAATTTGCATAGATTAAAAAAAAACCCTTTCCACTTCTTTCAACACACTAAATAAAGAAGTCACTAGTCTTATTCATAGAAACTAATGCATTTATATAAAAATACAGATTGATTATATCCATCTCGAAGAACAGCTAATTGGTCTAGTAAAATGTTTATATCGACCGTGTTAATGCTAAGCCAATCCGCTATTTTAGACATTTAATAAAGCCTAGTATACCGCCGACCCGCCAGGCCCACGTCGACGCCTGTACGAACCGATATAGCTTAGATAAACGTGCACATAACTATGCAAACTACTTCTCCGAATACTTTCTCATCACAAAACGACGTACACACCTAGCCACTTCAATCAATTTTATACCCTAAAAAAATGGATAAAGAGTGCAAAATTGGTTCGAGTCATAATCTTACATACAAATTACATGACGCCTTGGTTTATACGGTCCACCATTAGCTAGGCACATATCTGTAAATGTGGTGGGAACGCGAGTTGAATACGGTAAGGGCGTAATAGCGGGCCTAAAAAATTAAAGCCGTCGACAATACTTAGAATGCTAAGTAAAGATTTGTAAGGCTCGGAACGCTCTCCGCAACTTGATTTCGACTTAGTTGTGACAAATGTGCGGTGTATAATTTTTTTATATGGAAGTTGAACGTGAACTAAAACTTTTTATTCAAAATTTAGCATCGAGTCTTTCTTTTAATCCGGATGTCACAAATTAACATATTCTCCGATAGTAAAAAAAAATTCAACTAATGTTCATCCGATTTTTATTTTTCTCCAACTGAAATGAACTAGTGACTATCCTGAAACATAAATTTAGCTATAAAATAAGTATAATTTTATATGCCATGATTGAAGTTCGAGTTCTTCACAACAAATCGGTTATCATGTTTACCAAAAGACCAATTTTCGTGGACGCTCAATCGGATCATTTTAGAGTAGACAGTGCGGCGGAAAGGCGTGCATAGTCCTACGGCCGCGCGCCGAGCAAATTCAATTACTAACCTCATGCCTGCAACGCTCACCATTCCGCGTTAACTACGGAAAATGTTAGAAGCTCCGGGATTTAGGGATCAATGGAAAGCCGGAGAGTGTGAATTTTCGCAGGCGGGTGCGGGTTGTAAACTGGACAGTGGTCGAGCGTGCTAATCTGCGTGGAGTGTCGCGTGTGATTGGACATACGGCGATGTCCAATTTTCCGGTGGCGGCTGGCGACTGGCGACGGTCCGCATTAGTCGGTCAGACAACGAGCGCTCGGTAACTGACCAACATATTTGCACACCTGAATACATCACACGTTTTGTAAGGTTTCCTAAAGTCTAATGCATTTGTTTCGTTCTCAACCGAGTTATTATCTTTGTGTTACTCTTGATTTACAAAAAGTTGTTACGTTATTTTAATTACAACTAAATTTTAGCTGTATGTTCTTTGCACGTTTTTTTTATGTCAAACAAATTTTAACAGTTAACATAGATTTTGTAGACTTTATTACTTAGATGTGTATAATGATGTAATGTAGCTTGCAATAAATACACAAAAACATCTTAACGTCAATTTGTATTCGCAAACAAATCAGTAAGTGCAAACATGGGTACTGCATCCCGACTCCTAATAATTGTTTACCGTGGCCGGGCGAGGGGCAGCGGGGGCGGGCGGCTAGTTACCGGTTAATGCAATATTAATGCAATTCATTAACCGTACAATTGAAGCGCGCCCTCTCCCTACTCTGTTGTTGTGCAACGATTTTATTTTATTACTTCGATAAACCAATTCGATGGATTCTAAAATTTACGCTAACATTTTTCTGTAAAACTACATTATTCGAAAAACTTTAGACAGAACTATAAATTGCGCATAACATAACAGTTTAATAAAGTTACTTAAGGAAAAATCTACATAACATTTTGCATTTTAAAGCTGCTTATTATTTTATAAAAGCCATAAAGTAATTTTTAAAACTTCTACAATGCTAAATATGTAGAGATGCCTAGGATATGAAGCGTTTAAACAATTATCCGTTTCAATGCAATATCTACGAACAATTATGATGAAAGAAATTAGTCTCAACCGAATAGTAAGCACCTCGGGGCCCCATTGCGGCATCAAAGCGAAAATATATGAAGCGAAGGAAAAGAAACCAAACATATGCCGAGGTAAATATTTGGACTGCCGACTGCGTCCCCCCTTGGTACCTCTCCCCTGTTACGTCACATTGTTCTCTATCGATTAGCCGGTGTGACGTAGCCACCGCTTTCACAAGGGACGTCGCTGAACGATTCCGAGACACGTAACTTTGTTTCTGATTACGGCGTTCGGTTGTATTGCGATACTCTTTTGTTTGAACTCCTAACATTCTTTGACGTCTGTTACGCTGTATTAGGTAAATCGTACTCACGTGTTTCTGAAAACATTTCCTCATTGTAGAAGAAATTATTTATGTATTTATAACTTGTTAACTTATAATCACATTTAACGATGTAACCGTTTTAGTAACAACTTATTGGCTTAATTTATAGAACTTTGCAACTGTTTAACAAATGTTGTAATTGTAAAGTAATTATGTGACATTATACCTAACGCCTATATAATCTTCTTTTATTTAACTTAATAGTACATATGTTTTACATACTATGCAGGTTCTCTTCTGGTTATATCTCCTAATCTATCTATTCTCTATACTAATATAATAAAGCGTAAACACACACTACTTTGTGGCGTAGCATGTCAGCAATCACTACATACTTTTGAATAATTATTTCTGTAATAAAAAGCCCCACACTTACAACACGCTTTAGGCTATATTTTTGTACGCTATTAAACTTAGGTGATAAATAAATTGGAAAAAACCTTAATGTGGGAAAGGGACCATAAACTACAAGCTGCCAACATTAAGGAAGGTTGCTATGGTTTGTCACCATGTCATGTCATTTTGACATTTGCAATTAATAATTTGGCACATGTAAACAATAAAATAAGATTTTCATAATTTTATGCGGATGAAGTCGCACGGAAACAGCTAGTATCTTATATTAGTAGTACGTTGTATGTTATCCGACTGTGCGAAATTAAATATAGGATCTGGGCAAACCGTGAGAACCACTCAGGGGCAGCGTCGAAATCAGAAAAATGATTTCAACAAAAAATATTCTCTTGTCGTCAGCCTCAGGGTACATAATAGTGGTTGAACTAACCTGTCAGTCCCACGTTAAGTGGAGACGGAACCTCCGGCCTTTGTTCGTACAACCAGTAGCGTGTTTTGTAGGTAAACGTTTGTTTTGGCACACCTTTTATTTATTGATATAATCTACGGATAACGCTAAAGAGTTTTGCCTAAAAATTGCAGCTGAAGATTTATAATTCCTATAAAAACAATTATCGTTACGGATTTATTTATTTCAAAATATCAGATAACTAAACAAAGGAAAAGTTTAGTACCAGGCAATGGCTTTATCAAGTAACGTGACTAGAATTTATTCCACTACTACAAATGGTTTTCAAATGTATGTTCTGTTTAAGTAAAAAATTAAAATCGTGGTGACTTATGCAATTTTAAAATCATTGTATGTTACAAGTTGAAAATAAAATTTATGTTAAACAATACTTGAGCATAAAACTGCAATTGTGTCAGTAGAAAATATTCGTTCCACTTCCCATTTAAGGTTCAAATAAACCTCACAATACAACTAAACTGGAATAGAAATGAATAAAGTAGTGCTTTATTCGAGACAAAAGTAAAATGTGAAAAGCAGTAAAGAGTATATTCGCGGTGGCACGAGCCGCAAAGGGCGTTAATTCAGCGGAGACACCCAAACAAACGCTTTGTGAGATTCACCTGTTGGTTGGCTCAATAGGTCAATGTTACAGCATACAAGGAGTTTAGCGAAACAGACTTTTGTGGTGGTTGAATGGCACGCAGCGCCGGGCGCGCCGGCATTGTGAGCCCGGACAAAGGAACATATATGCGCGATTGAAACGTTTGGATGCGACTTGCGGATTGAAATTGAGAGTACCGCTTCGCTACGGCTTCTACGATACTGGATCGATTTTAGTCGCAGTCTTGAACTTTTTTGTTTTTGTTTTCTACTGTTTTTAGTACAAACTAGCTGTTGCCTGCGACTTCGTCCCCGCAATATTAAGATAAAAAGTAGCGTATAATATGCCGGTCTATGTCAGCTACCCTTCAGCGAATGTCCGGTTAAAATCGGCGCAGAGTTTTCGGAGATTACCCGGAATATACGCAACTTGTGGACAGACAGACAGACAAAATTTTTTGAATACGATTTTCGTTATCAGCAACGCAAATACATCATCTTCCCGAAATCTGGAATTTTTCTTTTGATATTACAAACACTACAAGTATAGATAGAATGATTAGATTTAAAGCTTAGAATAGACGAGTTTTAGAAAATTATACAAACTGTTAATTAACATTAGCAACATCTATCTAAAACAAAATATACCTATGTGTTAGTATGTAATTCTGAAATACAATCAAACATATCAAACACTTAATATGAACATTATAATCGAATAATTAATACACGAAGCGTAGCGTAACAACATAAATTCCCCACAGACGTACATTACCTATTAATTAATCGCACCACGCTAATTATACAATACAAGTGCCTACACCAACAGTCAACACAAAGGCCTATCGATGTACTACCAATGTCCAAAATATGTCCCGCAGTAACATTGGCTGTTTTGTTCGCGCTCTGTATAGCACTTTCGTTGTATTGAACGCGCGTAGGTATTCAAGACATTGATCTTGGTGTACAATGCTTTGTCCTGGTCAGTGACTGGTGAATGGCCGATCTCAATGGAAACTCGCATGTATATGTTGAGGGAAATGTATGAAATCCGTCATTGTACACAATTCCTAGGCAATGTATAACTCCTAAAATCGCTTGGAATTATTAAAAACCACAAATGCTATTTAACAATATTATTCATAGAAAACATTGTTTTCATACCTTGCTTATTGCGATTTTGGAATTCCACACAATTTCTTGGAAATTTGTAATTACCAGGATATGTGTGTATTTTAAAATCTTTGAAACATTTTACACATAGACAAAACAGCTCCGAAATTATATACTTTTCCTAGACAAAGTATAAAATTCCTAATTATCACACATTTCCGGTAACATATACAACAAACTGTATTTCTGTGACAGTATTACCTACTGCTTTGTGGACATTCAGATGCAATTCGTGAGTTTTGTTGGAGAAACTTTAAAGTAATTTGTTGTTTATTACTTTTGAAATTTACTGTTGTTTTTTGCATCATCAAACTACAGAATATAAGTTTATTGTTTAAAATATTTTACTCATGTTAAAAATGCGTAAGTTGAGATAGATGGATGGATGTTTGTTATAGTTTATGGCCCAAACGGTTTAACGGATTTCAATGAATCTTGGTACCGATGTAGAGGATAGTCTGGAAGAACACAGGCACATAGAATATGTTTTTTTTAATTCCACTTAGAGACGAGCGTAAGAGAAATACTTATAAATAAATAATCTTACAGTGCATTTTGTATTTGTTTGAACCATCAAATAACTATCTCCCTAAACTTTTAAATTCATAAATAAACGTCGCAATTAAAAAGAAAGTAATGCATGTATGTTGTTTATAGAGTAGACTATTAGCAGCATCATTGCACCCGAGGGGCTCGTCGACAGCTAGTCACTTTAATTTATATCCAGAGTGGTGGCTATATTCATATTCGCTGGATTTCCCGGACGCGGGCGCGGGCGAGCAGAGATGGCGCGGATTCTCCACGACAGTTTCGACGTTTGTACCTTCCTATTGTATAAACTTTACTCACGGGATAGACAGGTCTTGATACTTTATTGTTTTTAATTTTATAATTCATCACTTTCTATTTCATTTGATCCAAATATATTAAAATTCTAGAAAGAGTTGCTATTGAGTAACTTACTTTATATAAACGAAAGACACTAAATGTTTTCTACCTTTTAATAAAGATATTTACTATTGATAGTACTTTTCAATATTATTAATTAAGCATATGAATAACAAACGCTAAAATTAAATTTTACTAAGTAATCTTGTACTTTTATATTTTAAAATCTTAATATGTACTTTTTTAATCAATAATGCTGTCTTTTTAAAAAATACTGTATGAAATACATTCCAATAAACTCTTAAGCATCGTCGGAGAGACTATAATTTGTGATAAAATATTTAAATTTAAATTTTGCTAATTTGAAAGCTTTCTGTATTAAAAAAATAGAAATGCTCACACAATAAAGGAAATAGCTGAAAATTTTGAAACATTGCGATTATTTAAATTTCGAATACGAAGATATCTCGGTCACGCTATCTGCACTCGAGTCGCCCTCAGTTCGGTTGCAGCGAAAAATACCCGCATCCGTCGCGAGGTAAACGGTTAATGTCGCTCGTTATTATAATAACGTGCTCCACATTGTATTGCCGAATTTCCAACGAAAACCAACAATTTTACGCATTCGCCGCTTTTTCTACCGCACACGAACAAACCCCACCTGGGTTATTGTTAATGATGTTCAAAGTTTTTAATAAACGAAGTGAAAAACTATGTCTTGTCCCACTTTTATGTTCGCATTTATGAATAGGCTTGCTTTTCGTTTCGTAATATTTCAATGAGACAACCAGTTTGTTATACTCGTACGGTGGACTGAAGTTAGTTTTACCAATTGTTATTGTATAGTTTTTTATATATCTGTTTCCATATGAGTATTACAAAATGACAACCATTTTACATATCAATATGTAACTGTGAATAATACTCTTTATAATATTAAGAAATTTTTGGGATAAGTAGAAAAGTCGAGTCACATAAGAGAAATGAGCAAGGGCTTTGACTCTTACTTGTGCAGGGATAACAATAGCAAAAGAAATTGTTTAATTAATAATTTCAAAAAGATTCAGTTTTTTTATGTGTATTTAATATTTTTGTTGAATAATTCGCCCGTGGCAATGAACTTCCAAGTAGGTATCAAATTAACACATATTAAGCACAATGGAAGCCAGACGTGTCGGCTTGAAGGTCCGTCACAAGCGAGCGCGATCAAAGTATTCACTCGGATTAAGAATAATTAGTCAATTTGTCATTTTAATGTCACATGCCATCACGTACCTCAGCCGAGCCACGAAGTAAAATAAAAATGCATAAATATTTAATCCAAGTTAAGTGTATCGTAAAAACTACAAGTCGGCATAACTCATGCGTCTTTGCCTTTGTGCATTAAAAATAAAAAACGAGGGATTTTAAAAAAGAACATTAGTTTGCGCGACGGATCAGTCATCCGCGTGTCTCGGCGAACAACACGTCTCGACACATTGAATGCGTACTTTACCGCATTTATTTGTATCCCGACCTTATACACTAATGACGATTTCATTCTGATCCTTAGCCTTGAAGCTTGTCATTTAGATTTGTCATGGACATTAAGGTAAAAATGATTTGCAATTCTGTTTATCCGGCAATCAAGCAAAATGTTAAATAATATGTTAGTAAAATACTCGTAGATTATTTTTTTTCAATAAACATACGTTTGATGTCAAACTACCACAACCATAAATCTAAATTTGTTATATTGACCTTTTAAACATCCTGTATAAAACATAATTTGATATTTCCGATCGCTTTACGAGACAAAACCATAAACCAACGCAGAGTGTTAAAAATTAAATGCTTAAATTTAACGAGCATCTAGATAATTCTACTATCATCACCTCTTTTTTACGTAAACATCTCAAGTTAAAAGCCGCCAGCCACCCACAGGCGGTCGTCAGTCGTCGGACTCCTCATGATTAATACCGACTCTCAACTCATTAGCTGAAGGGCTTAGGAACGCCGTCCCAGGCCACTTAATCACTCGAACAAAGCACTACCTACTCGCGAGGAGCCGAAAGCATCATTCTTCGTCAGGAATGTGTTCGTGTGGTCCATGTCAAAAAAATTCAGCGACTTATATATTTATAAAATTTTCTTTTACAGTACATTTAACTAAGGTTTAATCTATTACATACTCCCTGAATTTAGTATAATGTGCGTGTGTACTAATATTTACAGGTGATGACATTATGGTTTGATCGAGTTACTACATTATTTAATAAACAATTAACATGAAATCGCCAACCGCTTTTATCTTGGATTCTGTTCTTCTTTCATGATATTGTTTATGTACTATTAGTAGTAACACATACGAAAACTACATGTACTTATAATATCTAAAAGTTACATAAACTTGTATTTAAAAAGTCTGTTTAGTGAAAGCACTTGAAATTTAATTTAGTCACATTAATTCAGAACATAGTATATATATATATAGTACATCACAAAATAGAAGTACATTCAATACATACAATTAATCCGCGTTGAATTAATCGATATCGCAATACGAACACAAACAAACTGGGATATGACACGTGAGATTTGAAATTCCTAGTGAACTAACACGTCCGCGAGCTCAACAACATCGCGCTGTTTAATTACCATAATTAATTAGATCCCGCGGCGCAGACGTGAGACGCGCACAGAATGGAGGATTGATGCGTGTAACGTATCGATGCCATTAGCCGGCGAGGTGACGAGATCCTATACTATATTTTTAAAAGCCTGTCATTAGCAGGAAGTGAGTTTTTTATGTCCATCGCTTCGGGTCCGCCGCTATCATACCGCGCGCGATCAATCATCCTAACGTATACATACGAAAGCCGCGGCGCGTTCGTTTTCGGGTTTTGTTCTTGAACCGTTACGAATCGTCTGTACGGTTGGCAACACTTTCATTCCCACATCCCCCGGTCGGATATGCACGGCGAAGCTTTAATTTTGATGATCGAAAAAGCTACGTAGTGATTTTCGATTCCTATTTAGGTTACGTTCGAATGGATTTTTTTTTAATTCTCCGATACCAATACGTTGATAGGTTTTAAATTGAAAATATTTATTTGTGGCGTGCGTGTAAAATAAATATTTGATTGAAAAATAAGCAACAAAAATGATGAATTTTCATATTCACAATACCGTATCTTAATAAAGATCAACAGCCAGAATTTAAATTATTGCTTTTATTTTTTCCTTATTGTTTGTTTTTGGAAAAAAAGTAAAAGAAACAACAATGAATTTATCCAAATTAAAAATAGCCATTCTTAAATTGAGTATATGCCAAGTGATGACATAAAATGGTTAGAAAAAATAATACTGCGATTATAAAATCATTTAAGTATTGTAAAGGATTAAGATGATTCCTTGCGTTCTATTTTTATTGGCCGCATTAGACGTGCCCACTCCAGACTCCAGCAGTAATGCTACCGGTAATAGCAAGGGCAATCAATAGGCAATTAGCGACCGCGGGCGGCGGGCGGCGGGCGGCGTGCGGCGGCCGGCGAGTGTTCTTGAGGGCGCGCGTGCCGCCCACGCCCCGCACACCACGCACGCACTAATTGTCTACCTCATTCTTGTCGTACTTTACCCAATACTTACCTATAAAACTTATCGCAGGATAAATCAGCAAAATATTGCGATATTTAGCATACGTTTCTTTATTGACACTTAAAGAATCAAAGAATGTTAACAAAAGAAATAGAAGGAAAGGAAGAATAAAAGCTTGCGCACTCCTGAAACTAAACTACCGCACAAATGTTTAGTCTCGCTTTGCCCCTATGAGCTTATATGGAGGTGCGCACACTACTCGATTTTTAGTTGTGCAACTAAACAGTTTTATTAGCCGCGAAACAAGCGACAATCGACAATTGCGCAACAGTTGTGGGATTGTTTAGCTCGCCCGCTCTTAGAAAACAAGAGAATGGACTGTGACTTTCTAAATGGATTCAAAATAGAAGATGAGCACCTAAAAATATATATGTAGTTTGTGTGTACCAGTGTGTACTACACATTGGTACGCATAAACTTCTTACTGCTACGTACTTACTGGTACACAAAACACTACTTGTGTTAGTACCACGTCAGCGAAGCCTGTAGTCTCTATATAACTGTAAAAATAATAATTTAGGGTCAATGGAATAGATCTTCATAAACGATATATTAAATAGCCTAACGATTTTCATATTTATAATAGCTTTTAAGCCAAACAAATACTAATGAAAATGAGGAGTAATGGAAAAGAAAAAGCAGTCCGTCAGCTAAATGATTAATCGCGCGAAGAATAATGGTGTTGAGGTGACGCGAGTCATGTTCAAGGCACGGACTGACACCGAACCTTCGTACTAAATACTATGCTTAGATTAAGTATTAAAGTTGCCGCATTACTTTGATCTTTGGAATTTATCAGTGTTTTTCGTCAATTAAGAGCGCACATCTTTGACTGAACTATCGTACAACTGATTAGTCGCGCTTTGATTACTGTGAGCTTAGATGGAGGTGCGCAGACCACTCGATTTTTAGTTGTGCAACTAAACAGTTGAATTGCGAAACAATCGATATTCATACAATAGTGCGATATTTAGTCAAAGATGTGCGCCCGCTCTAAATAATCGTTGACAATAGATGATGTTATGTTGTCGATAATAATTTGTCTAAAGTAACTTGAAGTTACTTTTTATTGTAATATAACTTATTTGATTTATTAACAATCTCAAAGTAAAGTATTATCGTGAACATATTTTGAAAATAAAAAAATAAGAAAGAATTATAAAGGTAGTCGTTGTCATCCCTGTGAACTGAGATGGAATGCCTCCCTGGCAAAAAATTGGGTCTCCAGTTCTTGTCAGTGACACTAAAATGTTGCTATTTCATGCCCGTACTTCTCCGGTTGAGATGACCCGTTTTCATAACAGAATGAAACTTTAAAATATTAAAAAATCAAGTCAAATTACACCCAACATTTTGACGTATAGTATCATCAACATCATCACCAGCTCACTATATGTCCCTACCGAGAGGCTCGGAGCCTACCCTAAGATAGGGTGACTAGGCAATAGTCAACCACGGTGGCCAAATACGGGTTGGTTGACTTCACACATATCTTTGAAGTTCTTCGCCGATATATGCAGGTATCCTCGCGATGTTTTTCTTCACCGTAAGAACGTCCGGTAAATTAACGTGTAATAACAATGAAATGAATATAAAAATAATTTCTAATTAAAACTCTTTACATGTCTATCAAATTATTATTGAAAAGAAAAGTGCCAATACCTTCATTGCAACTTGCAATACCGGCCCTATCCGTTTCATTTCCCATGTCGTTTAATCTTATATTTTGTTTTCCTTCAAGTATTTACAAATATGAGGCCGTAAATGACCCCTCATTGCTACGAATTCACCGTCGATTAACCGTGGAATGTATTTATTTAGGGTTCCGGCGTCCGTCGTGAGCCTTAATGTGTCCAGTGAAAAATGACCAGTGACTGGAAATATGCACATATACGTGATTTATGTTCATTCACATCATTTAGAATGACCGTTGATTGCAAATCGAAGTGACGCTTTGAAAATTCAGTTTATAAATCACTTTCACTTTCTAATAATTTATTGATGACATATGATAAATGGAGTCTGAACTGTTCCGTATTATTTATTACATAAAAACATACGCTTAGACATCTAGCTGCTAGCTAATGAAGCGAGTACTGGGTTCATTGTATTATCATAATGTCTGGTTGGTTCTTAATTTTTTGACCGACTTCCCAAAAGAAGGAGGTACTCAATTCGTCTGTATGTTTTTTTTTATTATTATTATTTTTTATGTGTGTTACGGCATAACTCCGCCGCTAGTGGACCGATTTTGATAATTCATTTTTTTATCCAAAAGGTAATGCTTGCAGGTGGGTCCCATTTTTTTGTTTGATTTTTGTGTTAAATCTTGATGTTTATGTTCAAAAGAATTTGACGTGTTTACTTAAGTTTACATTACTTCAAAACACCGCTTTTGGAGCTATCATGATTTATCTTCGTAACCTTGTCCGTCCGTATGTCTGCAGGACGCATTGCGTCGTGTTAGACCCTAGGGCGGTCCGCTGGGCGTTCCGGAAGCGTATTACTCGCCAGCGGTGGCCGGAAATCGGCAATATATTGCGAACGCCACCGGCCGCCGCTCGCCGCCGTCCGCCCAGACCAGCGCGTAAATAACATCTTCGATAAGGAACACCACTTTATGTCTTCTGGTTCACATAAATATCCTAGTTTTATTAGAATACCATTAGATTAAATATAAATATGGGTTTTTATGAGTAAGACAAGTTCAGTATCGATTATAACCATAAAATTACATGCTTATTTTAAGTATACAAATTTACCTTGTTACGTTTTAAACTATTTTATGAGCGGGCGTACACTTTTAATTAAACTATGACACAACTGTTGTGCGATTGTTGATAGTCAATTGTTTCGCTAATTCAACTGTTTAGTTGCCCAACTAAAAATAGAGTAGTCTGCGCACCTCCATATAAGCTCATAGTAATCAAAGCGCGACTAAACAGTTGTGCGATAGTTTAGTCAAAGGTGTGTGCTTTAAAACTGAGTGGCATTACGATAATAGAATATTTTTTAAGTCATCTCTTACAGGTATATTTTAGCCGCAATCTTGCACAGGGAGTCGACCCCATCGATCAGATGTTGTGATCTAACGTACAATGTGTGTTGCAACATGTACGGTATCATTAGGCGGGGCCAGCGATGGACCGCGACATTTATTTTACGGCATCCGGCTATAAAAGTGATCCACTGCCTGCATTCTGCAGCGTTGGCCGCTGCCCGACGTCACAGATATACTTTTTACTAGAAGTGACAAAGGTTATACTTAAAAAAAAAAGATTTCATTGAATTAATTTAAAGACATTACTCAGTTACAACCAATAGTGTTTTAACCAATGATTAAATTAAATACGCTCCGAAAGTACGTATAATAGTTTAAATAACAAAGCAATTAAGACATCTCAGTAAAAATATGTATGTTCATTGCTAAAATGTATTTTTGATATCAAAGCAAAATATCTATGATCTTCAATTAAGTAGCATTAGGTTTTTTTTCTTTTAAAACTTAAAGCAATAAAACAAATGTAGTATTGGTTCATTGTGCAAATAATGTTAATTCTTCTTGTATCCCTTCTAGTAATCTACATCAGTGGCATTCCGTAGTTCGTGTCCCCACGGAAGTGATAAAGCTTTTTGGCTAAAAAAGCATTTGGGTGGTGATGGTGCGGAAGCAAAGTGGAAATTTCTTACTATGGCCGAGATAATCTCGAGATGGTCGGCTTACGAATACCTACCGTGGGTTTTGTCCCGCCGAGTGGAACGATAACTTTTTATAACCCAATAAACTACTGATCGGAGCTTTGATGTCAAATCGTAAAAATTGAAACAAACTTTTTTGCGAAATAGTTGATTGTTTTTTATTCCTCGACATCACAAAGTGGTCAATATTCGCAGATATTTTTTGAAATAAACTAAATGTAGCAAAAAATCTCTTATTAACTGCGTAATTTTATAAAAAAATTATTAGCTTTCGCATGCGATGTATTTAAAAAAAAAGTAAGTAAATTTCACCGAGATCCGTTCAGCCGTTTTGGCTACAATCTCTGACAAACATTCATTCATCTAACTTTCGCATTTACAATATTAATATAACCTGCCTGGAAGCCTAGAAGAAATCGCTCTTAGCGATAAGGCCGCGCTAACGCAAATCTAATATTACTTAATTTAAGCTTTGTTGTATGATATGTGCAAAAGTATTAAATAAATAATAAAATAAAAATAAATAACCTATTATTGGGGAAAATGTATCAACATAACTAGTTAAGAACCAGACTATTTATTTACAATTTACACAAATCTATACTTATCTAGATATCTTTATGTATATAGATAAATAAAAAACTACGCTACGGTTCATTGGCAGTGATCGGTTTCATCAATTGTATCAATGTCCTATTTCCTGTTCATCAAATTCATTTCCTTTTCCCCTCGATGTATTTGTCAATGTGCTTTTGGTAGCCACAGTCTTTTGAATCCTCAATTGATTTTAATGTCGATCGCCCTTGAGCTAGTTTAATTTTATTGATCTTGATACGATCAAATATATTGAATGTCAAATAAAGTTACTTATTTCTAAGTTTAAACTACATATGTAAATTCAGAAATCTTCTTTGTTGTTTGTAAAATTTGGAACTAATGAAATTTCTTTACATTATGATATTGATGAAAACAACGTTTGAACTTTACTCACATTCAGTGGAATCCAACTGTTAAAATCCAATATATCTGAAAAAAAAAATTATTACAATTCGAAACAAAAAATCGAAAAACAAATCTTAAACATAACAATTATGTCAAGCGATTAAATAACTTCAATAAACATTTCTATTCTTATAATAAAAAGCAATTAACCTGTTCATGAAATAAAAATAAATATAATAATAGAGTTCAGAAGCAACAGGGTTCAATTAGAAAATGATTTAGTCCGGGAGTCCATTCACCCCACTTTCCCTGCAATTAGTTGCGCTCCGAACAATGTGCAGTGATTTTTAAATGATCAACCCCCAGCGCCATCTGGCGTGCTCGCTCAAAGCACAACTACTGAGTAATATTGATAATTGCTTCCAATACATTATCTCGTTTTGTTTGTAAATTATATGTTAGATAAAAATTCTAAAAACTAATATGTAAATAAGGGTATTTTATCTGGATTGTGTAACGGACATGAATTGTGTAGAAACAATGTGAATCGTAACATTCAAAGAGTTTAGAAATCATTATTACAATGATAAATGATATGCTATATATTTCTAAGCCCTACAACTTTTTAATACGTTAACAACAATGCTTAGTTTAAATGTAGACATTTTTAAAAGTCCATATTTTAAAACATACAATGGTTAAACAACTAAATATAGGATGCATATTCAGTAGTTTAATATACGAGTTAACAAGCACAGATACAATACAATTTTATTTCTCAATACATATAATACAATAAAATCTTAAGTTATGTTATATCTCAATATTATTATTGTCTTTATTTTACGTTAATTAAAATGTCCCGCTTCAGATTTATTGATTGTTAATTTCACTTACATTAAAAATAAGAACGACCATCCGAAAGGTCGGGCTTAAATTTTCAATTAAGATAATTATCGAGTCTAGGCACGAGCACGCGGCAGCAGCATTCAAAATGGAATGATTTAAAACAATTTTCATCGCAGCTAATGCCGATCCATAATTAAAATTTCCAACAGAATAATATTAAAGGCACTCAGCTTAATTTGCCAGCATTACGTACGCTCCGCCGTTTATTGGTGTTGAGAAATTAATATTTCGCGCCGATATCAAAAGTTCACGCTCAACTAGCCACCCCCGGGGGTGGGCAATAACTACACGGCGGACGAATTGTCGCAGGTGAGCGCCAAATGCGCTTATATTATTATTTTTTTCACCTTCTATTACGGAGATCAAACGTCGTCGTGGCGACGGGGCCCGCGGGGTGCGATGGGCGCTTTTGAGCGGGGGCGGGGGAGATTATCGCGAATTATTCACGTGCCATAAAGCGCAAATTACATGAGCAGCACGTGCCGTGAAGTCTGCAATATTGCGAGGATCCTCCCGCTGCCTTCCGTCAGAAACAATCGCCGCTGGAAGCCGATAAATATAAAGTTGTAGCGGACGGCCTGCTTCGTTTTAATACAAGTCATTTTAAATGCTTTAAATTAATTCTTTATTATCAAACTAAGTAATCACAAAAATGAATTACGTTATAATGTAGTATCTTTATGTATTCATGAAAAACTATTTCAATTTATAACTTGGAAACCATAGGAATAACTTTTATACCAAATGTCATACCTACTCGTACCTCACATCTGGAGGCAACGGCATTGAGCTCGTGGTGTTTTCCGCAAAACGATTAATTCGACATCAATAAACAAATAGCGTTATTGGGGGCTCGAATGGCGTGAGTGTGGGCGTCTATTCGAGCACCTATTAAATTCTGAATGCGAGGTTAATCCGCAATTACCGCCTAGTTATCGCCGGAAGACGGCGGAGATAGTTAGGGCCCGGAAAATATTCCGTTCACTAATTATTCCGCGTAATTAAACGCGAGCATTATCGCGCAGCCGCCAGCCGCCACGCCACCTGCCGGCATTGTGCGGACTTGATTTACTGCAGCCCGTCGCGTCGCGATTCCGCTGCGATTCCGAAACGGATCCCCGCCTCTTTTTGCACCAATTAATTATCGAATTATACCTATTTTAATCGATGCGTGCACGTGATTTCACAGGACCCATATTAATCGATGAGAGTTGAGACAATTGAAAAATATATTAATTTATTTGATCCTGTATTAGTTATAAGTCCGCTAGACATTCTAAATTGATATAGTATGAAGCCTTAAATTGGTTTGGATTGGTAATCTTTATCGATTTAAAAATGTAATTACATTTAAATGTCTCGCCAAACAATACCCGAAAGATTTTCCTTACTTTCCAAATGGGAAAGAACAAACGAAACGAAAAAAAAATAAACATCTGCAAGAAGCTCGGTTGAATGAAAAAAATAATACAACAATATGGGGCTCAGTTAATAGGGAGGTCCCAGGGTCCACTCTTATAACGGAGGCTCGGCGGTCTCTAATTTGCTCTCCTCGTTTCCTCTCCTTCGTCGCCTCCCGCCGGAGACGCAGCCTACACCTCCCGATGAAAAGCTATGTAACATAATGTTTGCCCATTTTAATGTAATTAACCTAAGTAATTACATCTGGAGTTTTAAAAAAATATTTGATGACAAAGATAATTAAGCATAAAGTTGTGGATTAAATTGGGGTGTCCAAAGAGTTAGTAATAAAAGTAAGCAATTAAAAATAACATATTAAAGCTAAGAATTACACACATAAAGTAATAAAATAAAATAAAATTGTATATCTTATTATTTTAAGCCTAGTAATAATTTGTATTGTTTGAGTAAAGCTTATTAGGTCGTTATAAGCGTATATGGTGTAGGTATTTGTGAGGTCATTAGTAATTACTGCGGCTGCGGCGGACGCGTTGCTAAACATTTTCTCGAGGCGCCGCCGTCGCCGGCAGTAATTAAAACCAGGGAACCTCACCAGAGGGCGCTGTCCCGACCTCCCGGCTAAATCGAAAATTATTGTTCACCCTTCACATACTTATTTGTTTGATTCATTTATAAATTAGACTCATAATTGAAGCTAAATTGTGAAGTTTTTGTGTCGGAACGTTTAGATACTTTGAATATCTGAAACTCCATTTTTTCGATTTGTTTTATTAACGTAGATAAGAGTTAGTCAACGTTTCGGTTAGTGAAAAGTAAACGACTTGTCTACATTTTTTACTACCTCTATACATGACGATAAATGATTCAGAATGTTATTTGAATTTGTAATCCTGTCCTGTCTAGACAAGCTTTACTGTGTCGAACACAGCACGTCTGCGCCCGTGCTCTATCATAGATAGGTAAACGAGATGCAAAAACTTTAACGCAATATGCGTTTAATAAAAACAAAAACCAGACTAACATGTTAAATCGTTTCACAACGTGCGAATCGTATAATCCTTTACCTCTTTTTGTTTTAAAAAAAAATTAATTTCACGCCGTGACGCAGATAGATGCTCATCGGCGTACAATACACGAAACCACCGTAATCGCAGCGCAAACATTAATCGCGAGAAGCATTTTGTTAATGAGGTAAAAAACAACGTCTGCGTCGAGTGGGACGTCATTACGGAGCGACGCGAGTGCGGGAGCGGTCGCGGTAGCGGGCGCGACAACGTACGAGGTAGCGGGCGCAACACAAAGCAGCCCGCGACTTAATGACACCTCGTGAAAAGCACGAGATGAGTCATTTTTTGAGAGGAAAAGGCGAACGAGGAGTGGCGCGCGGTTGTTTTACGTACGCTGTTGGCGTTTTGTTCGAACTAACGAGGTCAATAGTGGAGCGCCGTTAACGCTCGGCGGCCGGCGGTAACAGCCCGCGCGTTTGTTATTCTAAGACTTGCCTCCCATTGTATACGCCGATGCGATATATAAAGCCTTTAATGAGACAAACTACGACTTTAGGTATAAGACTTTCCACGTATGATTTTTTAACTAAGGGTGTGGTGGATTTCAGTATTCATACATAATTATTGCGTTACACTTAGACAAATTTAAAATTAAGATTAATTTGTAACATTACCTTTACTTAATATATAGCACAATTAAAACAGTGCATTTTAATTAAATATTTTGCAACATGAATTTATAATATATTTTACAAAATGTTAAAATCGCTATTTCTTGGACAGATACCAAGTCTTTTTGCTAAAAAAACCTTTCTTTGTACCGTGCCACAGTATAATAGCAAGCAAAATAAAATCAAACGACGAGTCTAGACTATTTGATGGATGAGCCTCGAGATTCGACACCTGATTTTAGGAAAAGCACCAAAAATGTATTTATGACAAAATAATTAAATTCGCCAAATTAAATTACATTACAGTTAAATTTCAAATAAAAAAAAAACTCAAATACATCTTTCCCACGAACTTAGAATATATTTCAGAAAAAAAACAAGTTACGTAACTCAAATTCTCAAGTTTAAAAAACGCGAAAAAATCAACTCCGACGCATCGTATCGCATATCGCTCCCGCACAAACGCATCTTGGTTTTCATTCAAAGAAATAATTATAAAAAAAGTATGTAGTGTAAGGTTGATCACAGGCACCGATAACGTTCGTGCTACCGTTTACAAGCTCTTTGTCGATGATAATAATAAAAACTCAAACAATGAGGTCTGAACAAAACCGAGTTGTTGCCTCAAACACGCCCTGCTTGAGAGATAAAAAATATCACGTGTAAGTGGTCTCGTTCTTATATTCCAAAGAAAAAAGGCTTTTAAATATGATTAGTAATATGGAAAGCTATTCGAAAACAGTTTAATGTAGTAAAAAAGCCATTTAAAAGAAATTCAAAACAGAAAAATCTTTGAGCTTAAAACAATGGTAAAAAAGGTGAACAATTTTAATTCCCATGTTAATTGTACTAAAACCATCGTCAAATATAACTGGTCATCAATATTAATTTTCGCCAAATCTCCTTAAAAAAATATCAGAAAAAAGTTTCGGACTCCGCCTGTAGAGGCGCGGCGGCGCAGCGCACCTGGGTCGCCCGGCTCGTATTCAAATGCAAATCAAACGTTCCATTTTTAAAATCTACCATCTCGGCACTCCTTGCTTCCGGAACGACTTATGTCCAATCCCTACCAATACACATTTACACTCACAATCAAAACACATCCATATAGTGTATACGTTAAGAGTCAATTTTCTAAGCACATGTGATGTGTTTACTTCATTTTTATATCAAATCCAATTGTCGTTTGGGACCTTTTAGGGCAAATTTCGAGTACCCAGGTGTGCTCCCGATCCGGTTAAGGGAAGCGTCCTTGTTAGGGATTCTCGTACAAAATCGTTTAATGGTTTGTTTTTAATTTCATTTTTACATTCAACGATGCGCTGCCGTGAGTTATTGTTAATAAACTGAGTGAATTTTTATGGACATTAGAAGTTTACAACTTGTTAAATAAAACAGTAGGATTTATATTTTACTTCTGATGTTTTATAAAACATGGGTGGTTTTCATTTGTTTAATGCTTTTATAGATAAAATTCTTTTTGAATAGAGATCGATAAAATTTTTATCCCAACGAAAAATATAAATATAAACAGTATACTCTTAAAGTCAAATAAATAGCAATTTACACACGTCAGTTTTATTTGTCGAATATAATTAACGTAACACATAGTAAAATGGCATCACAATTCAATATATAAATGACATAATGATATCACATAAGTCTAACTTTAGCCAGACGAATGTAAAAACCTAGTAAGTCACCAAATAAAAGTAAGATAGAGTCGGGTACTGGCCACACAAAGGGCGCTCGTAGTTTGCCAATAATAATAGTTAATAGTTTTCTCAAGTTCTATACAAAAATGATTTAGTGCGTTCGAAAGTCAAGCAGTAAATCAAAGAGCTATCTCAGTCCGAATCGTTCAATACTCCGCTATAATGACCCCGTAGGACACGTGCTCGTTCATTATTCGAAACCATTCCAGGTTCGTTCCCGGATTTTAAATAAATAAATTTTATAGCTCCATCTGTCATACAGGAGATAAAACTTGTAATGGACGCAGGAGGCTCCGAAGCCCCGTCCAGGCTTCGCTCCCTCACTGACATTTACTGTCGATGAGGTTAAAGTTACTGTTAATGTTATAACCTATGCTGTTTTCCTCATTACCGTCCTGGCATTCGATTTATTACATGTCAAATTTTAAGATGCCTCTTGCGGTGATGTAACGCACTTCCTTGAGTTGTGTTGTTTATATTTAACGGGTTACAAAGGTTAAGTATAAATAAACCGAGCCAACGATGCATCATTTTTAGGAGAGAGTGCATTTACTATTTATGTTAGTGTGCCGCGGGTCTAATGTGGTGTGACGATGTGCGCACACGGGCGGGCCGTTTTCGTCCGTTCCGGATAATAGACGTGTCTTTTACAAATACCTTGAATTGCGAACGCACACGTACGCGAGAAATTTTAGAAATGTCGTTAAATATCTGTTAAACGCGATTGAAAACATTGTTTATAATTTTAAGGTAGTATTAGTCGTGAAGTACGCATAAAATACTAATCAAACAAGAAAGGCTGAATTTTGAAAAAAGTTAAAATTCATTTTAATTGAACTTTTACAGTGGTAGTGCCCGCGTTGACATTTACAGTGGTAGTGCCCGCGTTCACATCTTAGCACTGCAGGGCCGGCACGCCCGGTGTAATACCACGTCCACACAGAAGACAGGCGTGAAATGGAAGCAATTCCGTGTTTCGTCTGATGAGTGTGGTGCCGGAGGCCTAATTTAAGTCCCTTTCTCTTTACCACTCTTTTCTTTTAAGAAGAGGACGTGAAGGGGAAGTGGATTTAACGGAGGTGGAAATGCGTAGGAAGGGTAAATAACCTTTATGTGTGTCTCCTCTGTCGGATAAGGGTAGGAAACGCATCTGCAATTGCGGATGTCTATGAGTAGCGGTCACTTCGCCATTTTGGCGGATTTAGGTGGTCGCTTGCTCGTTTGCCACCTTATGTTATAAAAAAAAAACTATTTAAAAATGTTAGATCAAAGATTAATCATTTAATTCTTGCTTTCAACTTAATTAAACAAGCTTTTATCAGAATAACAAAAAAGTAAGTAAAGATCCCAAAATTTCCTACGTCGAAAAAAAAAGATTAAAGAGCGCTTACCACTCCAAACTCCATCCAAGCAAATTAAATTCATACACGAAAAGTAATAACAGCGGGCATCAAAAGGTCTCGACTGTCCGTGCGGAGCTTTCCTTTTAATTAGACTCTAAGTACTCGTTAAATAACAGGATCTTCCGAACAGACAAAGCGGCCAGTACCAACAAACACTGCGAATGTAAAAAAACGCTGGATAAATAAGTGGAAAAATACAGGTAAGTCGAAGAGGGGTTTTTGTACCGTCCGACCGGCCACTTAGGTCATCCTGCTAAATAAAGGCCCAAGTTTTTTTATATCGCTTTTAAATGCGAAGCCCGTACGTTCAGTCGGACCTGCCTCATCCCCTTTCACGATAATGTGAAAGGAAACAAACGAAAGAAAATGTTTCCGAGCGCCCGTTCGCTTTTATTGAAAACGTCTTGTACGTAGTTTCGATTGCAAATAGTTCGTGTAATTCAGTTAGCTCGCTTTCCCAAATGAATAGGATAAACAGAAATGTATCGATACTATAATTTTTTCAGAAGGATTTTTTTTTCATAATTTTTCCCAATAAGAAAAAGAAATGGAAATCTTTCAACTACTTAAGCTTTAAGTTAAACACTGATTTTCTTCATAAAAAAAAATTCAACGCAATTATTTTTATGGTAAATTTTAATTATTTTGTTACGATGCATTACAAGAGCGTTTGTTACCAAATTTATATAAATCCTGATTTGTTTACGTATACCCAGCTTTGATATCGACGTGGCCGTGTGTGAAGCTATACATTTTCAATTCGGCCACAGAGGGTGGGTTAGTGCGCTCGACGGCCGCGAGGGGGCGCCGAGTGTTTGAAGCGGTGATTAGTAATGCGGTGGGGGCTTATGGCGAAATAATCTTAGTGGAGACGTTAATGAGAAAACATTTTACTGGTCGCCGAGGGGTACTCGACAATTAATTAATTCCGCATTCGGTTTTGCATATCGAAATTCAATAACTTTTTTTTCGTCTCCTGTCGTGATCAATGACAATCGTACCTAGAATCTTTTGGCGAATCATTACACCGTTTTTATAACTAAAAAGCTCCTATCAAAAGCTTACGATATAAATTTACGATTACAATGTAAAAGCGTTTAAAACTACACGCTGTATAATTAACAAATATAGATAATATTGAAGAATAAGTAATAGGCTCTTCAAGTTAAAACTCATCTGCAGTAAATTTCTTCTACGGAAAAAAAAGAACATTTTATTAACATCGTTGCACATTATACATAGTAACAAACAGTAGCATCAATAGGAAAAATTATTTTGTATCCAATCCCCATTTCCAATTACATTTTAAAAGAAAAAAGAATTCATTTAACCCTTATAATGCCAGGAGTACATAAGAAAAACAAGTAGCTGTCGCGACCAACACAAGGAAAAATAAATCGATTCTGTCTCACTTCAATGAGCAGAGGAAGGGTTGTCTTTGTATCTACTTAGTCTTTATATCCACGTACATACTATGTCTGATACGGTTGTTTAAATAACAAATAAATATAAGTCCTGATGTTGAAATCATACTAATATTACAGCTGTTGCCCGCGACTTCGTCCACGCAATATTAAGATAAAAAAGTAGCTCGTACTAATATTATAAATGCGAAAGTTTAGACGCATAGATGGTTTGTTAGAGTTTTTAGCCTAAATGGCTCAACGGATCTCGATGAAATTTGATATAGATGTAAAGGATACACTATCCTTCCGGACGGAAGGACACATAGGCAACTCACTTTTGTTTTTATTAATTCCACGCGGACTGAGACGCGAGCGAAAGCTAGTAACAAATAAACATGAGTCCTTATGTTTTAATCACTTGATGTAAAATTATGTACAAAACTATATAAATTACATAGTAATTAGATTGGATTGTGAAGAGGTATATAGAATTATAGAGAGTAACCTACTCAATACAGTTTACATATGCGAATGAAACACTCCACGCACACTAAATATGCTAAGTGTTACGTTTATATTTCATTCGCAAACGTAATAATAGTCTTTATCTGCTAAGAAACTGTGTGGTAATTAGGTTAAACAGCGCGGGCAGTCAGTGCGAACGGTAAATTCCTATTGTAGCGTTATCGGCGTCCCCCAGTCGCCGACCCGGCTCGCCAGGAATGTTGCCGGCCAACTTTAATTCCCTTTTGCTAGGCGAATTTTTAATTCGATCTAGGCATTACTGTAGTTTATTGATACCATAGGTTACACAAAAACATTATTAAAAAACAGAAGCAAAGCGAACTGTTTACGTGATGGTAGTTAAGCATCATAGAAATTATAGAAAAAAATGATCATGACCCATAAAGTTTTAGAAAAGGCAAGAACTGTCCAGTTCTACAAGTAATATTAAACCTAGTAATGTTTTCTTTAGATTACATAAAAGGTCAAAGTTGTTTTCTAATTTCAACGCTTGCAAGATTTGTGCGTTAAAAGTTCAAATATCTTGCATGCATATTTTCAAAATAGATTTTTTCATATGTGCAAAAATTAACTTATTAAAAAGTGAAATTCCTGCATCGGGAGTGATACAGTGGAGCGACGTGCGAGTACACTTGATCGAATCGCAATACGTACCCAATCAGGATTATACAAATCCCCCGCGGCCGAGCGAGCGGCCACGGGGAGATAATTACGATCGAGGAGAGTTAATCAAGTGCCGAGCATTGAGGAAAAACTCACGAATTTTCCTCGGGAAATGTTACTCGAATCGCTCTAATGGATAATTTCTGACTTGATTACTTTTCATTATTTGTTATGTTATAATACGTTAATGTTTAATTACATTAAAATGCTAACGAAAAACAAAAACACAAAGAAAATTGCAATGCGCCTGTGAAAGTGTTAGAAGTTTGTAAAATATGGAAATAAATAAAGGATGAACAAGACAAGTGCAATTTAAAAATTTTCGTATGAAAAGTACTTTTGAGCCACAAATATATTAATCTTATTCGTATTGATTACATTCTGAACATAAAAGTGATATGCTATTTTAGTTTTGATTTATCTAAAGTTGGAATTAAAAATCGTGTTTCTAAACATACAAATTCCAAATGTGAAAATTTAGATTGATGTTTGTTAGAGTTTGTAGCCTAAACGGCTGAACGGATCTTCATGAAATTTCGCAGAGATGTAAAACATAGTCTGTAAGAACACATAGGCTATTTACTTTTTAACTTCACGCGGGTGAATGCTATTAATTAAATAAATAATATAAGCCTAAAGGCTAATGTTCACCGGGACGTGATGGAGCGTCACTCAACACATCAGCGAGCTATGACCGAGCTATTGCACCATTGCACACCCTCCCATGTGTCGCCTCTCTATCGCCTGAACTATTCAATATGAAATCATTTCCTCAGCACATACCAAATATTAATAACTTTTATATTTCATACTAGCTGTTCCCGTGCGGCTTCATCCGCATAAAATTATGAAAATGTTATTTTATTATTTACATTTGACAAATTATCAATAGCAAATGTCAAAATGACCTGACATGACAACCTTGACGTTCTTGCTTTCTTGATGTTGGCAGCAACTTATTGTCTCTTTCCCATATTAGGGTTTTTATCCAAAAGATTTACCCCCTAAGATTAATGGCGTGAAAATATATAGCCTAAAGCGTGTCGTAAGTGTAGGGCTGTTTATTAAAGAAAGAATTATTCAAAAATATGCTGTAATCGCTGACATCTTAGGCAACAAAGAAGTGTGTGTTTACGCTTTATTATAATAGTACAGATTATTACTGAAATGATGTTAATGAGCAAGCTGTTTACTTGAATATTTATAAACTAGATTTAGACAAGATTTATCCGCGCGGAATTAAACAAAAAACATAGTAAGTGAACTATTATATTTTTTTTTTAGATTATACTCTACGTCTGTGCTAAATTTCATCGTATTTCGTTTAGTTATTTTGGAGATACGTAGTAACAAACATCCATCCATTCACATTTCGTATTTATAGTATTAGAATGATTTAATTACCCGGGTGCATACTTTGCAAAAGAGAATATGATAAAAGAAGTTTATGAGGTTAAGGAAATGTAGTTAAGGAAAATATTAATAAATAACTAAGTTATTACTTCACTAAATTACACATTTAATATATGTATACGTATTCTTTTACTCTACTCTCTAATCTCTCTAAAATTAATACCTCATTCAATTAAGAATAATAAAAAAACCTGTAATCACATTCCCAATTTCAATGAAATCAAATTACAGACAAGGAGTGTATATGTGCTCACAAAATTTTACCTTTCGGAATCTTGAATCGACTACTTAGCTGAACACGATCCCCGTGAAAGCAGTTTTTAGGAGCTCACTTACCAATGAATGCTTCACCCCGGCCCGCTCGGCTCGTTCGGCCCGCGATGTCCCTCACCGGCCATTCATACTCTCCTGGATTTTTAACTTTACGAAATCTTATTCAAATGTACCTTATGTGACTCCGAGATATCGTGTTGCCGTATTTCTAATTTCCAAATCTGTGTCTACACTAATATTATAAAGAGGAAATATTTTTATTTTTGTATGCCTAACTCATGGGCCGATTTCATTAATTCTTTCACCAATAAATATCTCCGATATCACTGAGTAACATAGGCTATAACTACAGTTTTAATTTTCGCACGGACGAGGACACGAGCAATAGCTAGTACTTAAACATAATCGTAATCATTACTCTTATCTGATATTCAGTTCCTCGTTACAAAACTAAACTCGATTTTTTGGATAGCATAATTTTTACAAGTTGCCTTAACAAATAGGTGTCTCCATATAATTTTTAGAATTACCAACCCTAAACTTTTTCGGAATGTCTCTACAATCAGATTCTAAAAGACTTTAGTATCAGTAAATGCAATAGAAAACTTTGCTATTTACAGTACTGCGTTTGCGATATAAAGGCGCGTGCACACGGGCGCTATCGCATTCTGGTTCATTAGGCGGGCGGCAGCGCGGCCGCTATCGCCGCGAGCCGCTCATTTTTCACGCTACGCGCTGTAACTGGCCGCATCGAGCACTAACCACGTCGTGCGTGCAATCTATCACTGCATTTAGTTGCTAACGTAATAAAAAAAAAACGATTTTTCTACAAAAAAAACTAGATATAAGTTTAAATGTAAATACAGCCAAGATTTGGTAAGCATATATGTACTGTAACCTCTACCCATAGCTACGGGTATAGTGCCATTCTTCGTTTTATCTGGTGAATGTTCTATAAATTTTTATTGTTTTGACAAGATTTTAATTTTCAAAATTGTGAACCGTCCCAATACAAGTTGTTATGAATGACAACAATGCATAACGTACCTGCACAGTAGGCACCTAGCAATTTAATTTTGACTACCCCCCGCCAATCGGGGACAATATTCAAATAAGGCTTCATCTATTAACGTACCCCATCGCGACATGTCCCATTATCTATCACTTCCATCTGTAAAGACCCTCCGCAACGTTACCCCTGGTAACCCATACTGCGCTGCACACCAAAACATTATTAAGGCAATCAAATGAAAACCCAGATTCATAATAATTACATAATTAAAGAACATACAATTGAACGGTTAATAAAAAATTGTTTCTTCGATATTTAGTTTCAGACTCTTTATCATAGGCTATTTATAATATAAATGATAAGCTATTTCATACGAAAGCGTATACTCGTGTAATCTTTGTTGTTATGGGCAACACCAATTACTTACCTATATCAAAACACAAAAATTGTTCACTACCTAATTTATTACATTCTTACTCTTTGATATAGTTTACGACAGATCGTTTAACTTGAACATAAGATTTCTCACAAAACACATAATGCAAAAAAAAGAGTATATTTTAATCGGCTAAATTAAATAGGTTCATGGTGTTGTCACCACTACGCAATTGAATTGAAATCTCGGCCCCCAATCTGCGGCGGCAGGCGGGCTGGTGAGCCCCAGGACAGCTACCCCTTGCCGACGGCGAGGCGCCCCGCTGGCCTGCTCAAATACATCACCGTATCAATCAGCGATATGAATAAATATTTGCTTCGTGACAGTTCCAGCTTTTTTATTAAAGTGGCCGAACATGACGATGTCAATTTCTAACATACATTGAAAAATATAAACAATAAATTAATATTTTTTACAAGTAATTACTTCTGTCTTATGGAATTCGGCATCAGAATTATAAATCACGATATAACCGTTCAATTCTATAGTCTGAAGGAAGTGTTTTAGCGAGTTTAATGACATTCGCAATGCGTGCGCAGATCCCCTTAAGTTCTACAACTTCATATTCAATACAGTTAGTATATAAAGCTTTATACTCGTAGTAACAAGTAGATAATGGTTGTAAACAATTGGTGAACTGAGTATGGATGCAGGTTCAAACTTTTTAGAAAGTAATGCATGTTCACTGTAAAATAAAAGTCTTACTCGTAAAATGTCATCTATGCACTACGAATTTCTTGCGAAAAAAACAAACAACCGCTTCAATAGTGTAACTACTTTATATTGATTTTAGTTTTAATTTTCGTGAACGGCTCCAGATCGGGTCGCGACTTGATTTGATGGATCGCACTTTGTGCCGATGGAAATAATATCGCACCAAGCACGGATCATTGGAGAGAGCAGGCTGCACTTAAGAGTATTTTCATCCGTAGTAAAATCGACAATGGAAAGCGATTTAAAATATTGCATCGAGCATTTCAAACGGGGTAAGAAGCAAATTCAGGAAAGAAATACAATCTGGATTAAAAAACACAAGTTGCTTATCGATTGAATTCTGCATATCTTTTGAATCGTAAGTATGTCGTAGTAAATATTCTGTAGACAGTTTATAAAATAACTTACACCCTGAATCAACTTGACAGAACAAGGGTGAAGAATGAAACAATAGCGCATCAACGCAACTTCACCCCTCCGTAGCAAGCCACAGGAGAATATCATAAATGTCGGCTTAAACACTCGTCCCGGCTGATGGTAAATAAAAATATAATAAAATAATAAATTCCATGCAACATATGGCGTAAGGAATTTCGGATTTACAGACCACTAGGTTAAGGGAGCGATCGATTCAGAGACTGGTTGGTAGATTTATGTAAGCAAAATACTTTGTCTTTCATTTGAACAATGCGAAATTAAATTTGAATAATTTAAAACTCTCATATTTATGAACTAGTCCTAAAGTAAAAAAAGGACTTGCTTAAGATAACGATGGGCTAAATAAACTTATATTACGTTCTCGAACAATTTAAATAATCACAAACTTAATGTCCTCGACATTAAAATATCAAAAGTACCTACGTAAATTATATCGACTATAAAAGTCAATGTTATTTCTTACCATGAAAGCCTAAAATTATTAACAAAATCGTAAACAGTTCAAAGTATCCATTTAAATAAACCTACAACGTACAGGTGTTTAAAATACCAGCTTTTGCCCACGACTCCGTATACGTGGAATCGAAAAAATGTGCAAAAGAAAGTGGCCTGTGTATTCTTCCAGACTATCCTCTACATCTATGCCAAATATCATCGAGATCCGTTCAGCAGTTTAGGCAACTAACTCCAACAAACATCCATCTAAACATTCGCATTTATAATAATGGTAAGATTTAAACAACTGATCGGTCGACATATCTATTAGAGTTGTACAACTCTCGGTGTAATGCCGATCCCCCGCGTTGCATCGAGTGCTGTATCAAGATCGAGCTTCGAGTAATAATCGAACCCTCGCAGCGCGGTGGTCCACACTCAATCTCCGAACTTATAGATACAAACATAAACCAAAAATATTTACCGTTACACTAATAAAAACTATCCAAAAATAAACCTTATTGCATTGTATTAGAGATCACGGTACGAATTATGGATGTATATAAACTTTGTAAGAATACCCCGTACGATGGGGTGATAATCCAAAGAATTGCGGATTGTTATTGAATTTCTTAGCATTTTTGATTTGTTCTGATTGCACAATAACTGTTATTAAATAAGAGAGAGAAGAGCAGCATAATGAACATCAAATGAACGCAGTTACAGCTTCTTAATGGTCACAGTGTATTGTACCCATATCAAAAAGAACTAAAAACTTGCTCAGCAAAGCCACAATCTTACAAACATATTCTAGTGTTAAGACCTAACCTAAGTCTTATAATTATCGATGAAAGTATCGATATTAACATCGATGAAAACTTTTCTTTCACTGTTACATACTTTGCTTATTTTTATATAGTATATAATTCACAAAGAAACAAGCTTTTTGATTTGAAATTGAATCAATTACACTAAGTCGTCACTTCAATTACAGCGCCATGCGACTAAAATTAATTTTGTCATATCTCGATTTACTCTACAAGTAGCGGATTACGCGGCGATTTACTATCGCCGTATTATTTCAATCTTGTCAATGGAGTCTGAATTGGCAAAGACTAAGCTAAAACAGAGCAGTAAGTTGTCTCGCTGGGATTCATGTTTTGTAATACGCTTGTCATCAGCAAACATAAAATGTCAACATATCTAAGAAGAGGTAAATTCCAATTTAAAGTTGTTAAGATTCGTTTTTTCCATTACTGAGACAATATAAAAAAATCTTATGCTTATGGATTAAAAATTTTGATGCTATCTCAATCACAATAAATCCTTCAGACAGACAGAAATGCTTCAAAGAGCTTGTCACATCTGCAGAACTTAATCTTTGGAAATATTTTGGCAGATTGGCACAGAAGCGATGATGTCGCGGTAATGGAGTGCCGGCGTGCCGCGCGGCCGGCACGTGCCCTGCGCCCGCGCACGCGCCCGCACTCCCACCGATTATGTCTCACCACTACGTGAGAATATTTTTAGATTTTTGGCCTGCATTTAACATGTTTAAAATACTAAATATTGTTAACTGATATATATGTCTGACATTCCTGATTTTTCTTGACATCAGCCACCCTAATAACAAACGTTTTGAATACGAATTCCGCTTTGCATTTCAAACTCCTGCTCATATTAGGATTATTAACCCTTTTGTGACGATTTGAAAAGCATCACGCCAATAAACCTGAGAACCTTTTACTCGCAGTGTACGTCTGAAGCGATTTCGACAAAAAGTAATATCTAGGTGTCAACTGCACGCGATAATCGCGGTGTAAAAAATTGGCAGCGACGACGTTCGACCGACAAGCGAGGACCGACGTTGGCGAACTATTTCCACCCTTGCCTGTATCTCGTTTATCGGCCGATAGTATCTGAGTGAGACATCGCTGGTGACGTTTGAAATATGATCGGAGCGGTCCCGAGGGCGCGGGGTCGCGGGGTAGAGGAGGCGCGGGAGGCCACGTGCGGGGCATATTCAAATCAGAATCGCACGCGGCGGACCCCCGTGTTGGCTAAATACGCCGCCCGCGCTGCGCCCGGCCCACCCACTTACCGAGGGTCGGCCCTATGTAATCGAATTTGAAAATTATTCTAAAACACTGAATAATGTATTTGAAGGGACGGCTCGCCGGAGGCGGCGCGCTCGCGTTGATTTTTAAAATAAATTAAACTTAATCAAGTGGGTTCGCGCACCTAAACGGATTAACTTAGCGCTGATTTGACTTTGCCACTGTTTGTACAGCGTGTGGGTGTGGGGTGACGGCTCAAAGCTGTTTCGAACCTATCACTCGTATCATTCGGTACTCACACGAAATGCGTTTGCAATTGCGTATATTGATTTAGAACACGGATATCCCCTCGTCGTAATCAAAGACATGACTTTTTCCTCAGCATTTTTTAACGGTTATGGCATAACCCATTTTACCTCTACACTTACATTTTTAATGTTACCTAAAATTAACTTCAAATAACTATTGTATGTATGTTATCACAGACCAGTTGGATAAACTTCTTTTTCTAATAGACCTCTTTCAATATTTTAATGAGTCACGTGAACCCTAAGCTGTTTCAATTCCTTACTAACTTGTGAACCCTGAACCTTACATCTCTTAACAGTTTTTTTGACAAAAAACCAAAAACCTCTAAATTAAAGAAGTGTGAGAAATCTAACTAAGCGACCAGTAACGAACTTTGCGTGCGCAAATATGAACTTGTTATACTTAGACAATGTTTCTCAATACCCCTACGTTAAACGACTAAATAAAAATTTATGAATCGCAAAAATTGCCCAAATTGAAATTTGTAAATTAAATATTGAGTAAGACAATATTAGTTCACTCGCTACATTAAGTTTTATTACACCATGAATACATTTGGTTGAACGCGATTCGGCACGCAGGGCTGCGGCACGCCATTAGCGCCCGATATGAAATGAAAATTAAAATATATAAAAACTGCGACGAGCACTCTCAACAGACCGCTAAGGGCAGCCCTAAAGATTTAACCCTAACGGTATGCATGGAGTAGTTATTGACACTAAATCAATTTATGGTACAAAACGTACATACTTGCGAACAAAAGAATGAAATAAATTTATACATCTCTTACACAAACCGTCCTGCAAACATTTATCTTTCTAGTAAATGTAATTTTTTTTACTTTGCATATCTTATCGTATGAAGCAATCTATTTTACTTAAGTGTAACTTCTTGGAGAAGGATAGAAATATAGTTTCATGTATTGTATTGTCATGTACGTATTTCTCTAAAATGTGTACTTTATTTACTGTTTAAAAATATTTAGAAGTAATAGCGACTCCACTGAACAAGTTGAAACTATCATGTAGCGGTGTACTGTAGGGGTGCTACTCGATGATTTGGTTTTTCGATTCGTTACGCCGTCAAACTACCCTCGTAAGCGTACCCTCGAATATGTTCCCTCGCCTTGAATATTATTTATACGTTTGTTAAGTGGAGTTGTACGGCGGCCGAGAGGATTATAGCCTCGGGAGCTCAGCACTTCAACAAACATCGGTTATGATTTCTAATATCGATCGCGGAATTTTAACGACTAGTGGCTTTATTGAATACCATTGAGTTACCACTGCGTGTTTGAAGATTCTTCACAATAAGAATAATGATAGTTATATGTTATAAGAAGTAATAAAAAACTAAAAGAACCGTAATTTAAAAATTGAATCCTAGTTGTTCAATAAAACAGAGTACAAAAATCTCTATTCTCTAAGCCGTTGTAAACATTATTTTAACCTCGGTTAAAGTGCATATTAGTTTTCTCGATCCGCATCTTTGTGGAATATCTTAAAATATGTCAAAGAAAACAGGCATATACGCTCGGGGAACGAACTGCAGTCGCCGGGCAGCCTACGTATGCAAGGCAAACATATTTTCTCTTGAGACTAGAACGGTGAGCAAACAGTGGCCAACAGGAGCGAAGGTTGGGCCGTGTTTACCAACGCTGCGTCGCCTACCCTCATATATTAAACATAGCCCAGTCTACCCACCTCGCCTTCTGCCGGCCCATGTATACCTCACCGTATAGCTTGCATCGCCACAGTATTCCCTCAAACGAATCAACAAAATTTATATCTCAATGTTTGTTCTAAATCACGTGAGATAATGTCGACCGCACACAGTAATGAATCCGTTTTTCAGCAGTTTTACATCGGCATAAAAATAAGGTCGCGGCAGTTAACACGTTTATCGGGCGCTCATTAAAGCGGAGGGCGATCTTGCTTCGGAGTCGTTAAGCGCGCAATAGTTCGCGAGATCCTCATAAAAAATATCTCGCAACCGACTTTACGAGCGCCCTTTGTGAATGCATCATTAAATTTCCATCTAAATTTAAATTACGAACGGTATGATTCGACGCGCGCTCTTTCGCTCTCACGTGTTTCTGTTTTCCTAGTCGGTGGAAATGTTATAATTGCTGCACAGAGAAACGCAGCCGAGTCGAGAATTCGAAAAAAAGATGACGTCAGTCGGAATTATCTTCAGCGCAGCGCAATTGAAACGGCTTTGCGACGGGGCTTAGTGAAAAAGTTGGCGTTCGTTTTAATAATTCCCAGCTCCGGCGCCTCGTCAGAATGCCGTTGTCACTTCGCGGATTAAGCTACGACACGGTTGAGTTGGGATTTGAGAGTTATTTTAATTTGCATTTTTCGTATGATTCCGAAAAAAACTGAATGCTATCAGCGTTGCGGAAAATGCGCAGTACGCCTGCCCAGTGCGGGTTTTTATGACGCGACGGTTGTCCTCGAGGAGGGTTAACAACTTTGTATGCGGTGCGATGTCTTCTAAGGAAACACATAAAGTCCCAAGGTGAGACGTCGTTGATGTTCGGTCACGCAGTTTAGATAAGGCCATTACGTACTCCTCCCAAATGTAAAAATACCCTAGTTTTCTTCTTACTTTTTACACTTTTAGACGTACGTTGAAACGTACAAGTGGCACAAATTTCTATTCAGCAAAAAAATGAATTTGGCATAAGAACACTTGTGTTAATCACCAACAAGGACCAAATAAGGTAAAGTATCTTGATTTCTATGAACAAATGAAAAATAACAAAAAACAGGAAATGTCGTCGAACAAATAAGGTCATTCGATTAAGCGGAATGATTTGCGAATCACTTAAAAAAATCCAAATGGCACCGTTTTTCGACTTCCCTCCCGACTTCTGGCGTTGGAATTGCGAATAAAGCCGAGTAAGAATAAATTGTGCGACTGGATAAAGCAATATTTGTTCATCTACCCCCGCATTACGGCGACGACGGCCATTAGCGGGATGCAAATAACGTCTTGTCATTTTTACTTCTTTATTTTTCCTTTTCGCCTCGAGATCTGTGCTACTTGGCCCCCTCCCACGGATGTCCGATATGGAAACGAGATTAAGCTGAACATGTTTTAAAATATTTTATATCTAAATGCCAGCTACTGTGTAATACAAAAATAGAGTAATGATTGTAAGATACGGTCCCAACAATATTTTACAATTACAAGTCTGCCCTCATCTCACTATGGCTCAGTAACTGGGTTATTTTTGTCTTTTCCACTTCAGCTACCTAAATTGCAGTATCAAATGTACCAAGCCTTCACCGTATGAATGTTATAATTCAATTTGACCCCCAAAATGTTCATTTCTTGGGTCTCAAGTTGATCTTACAAACAACAACGCGTAGCAAAACTAAGAGACCGAGTAGGTACTGTGATATCACCATTTAAATAATTAAGTTCTGCCTAATTTGTAAAATGTCGTTAATTTTACATTAATTTTGTTACAGTACATCATAAACAACATTGCGAATCTAACAACTTGATTGAATGGACAATTCATCTCGTTTGTGGGGTGCTGTGTGCGGGGCGCGGGGGACGGACTGCGCAAGCGCAGCGTCGCGAGGTGCGCTCGCACGCGTGGGCGACGGTCATAACTCGCGGGCAACAAGCATGCACGCCACCACTAACTACCAACATTCAAACATACAGGATGTACATTTGTCATATGAAAAGAAAAATCCTTTATCAGGTGCCGGAAATAGCGATCGCTAGCTACAGTTCGTATGCATATATCTCCTTATTCTCAATGTTTTTTTCAAATATTGTAAAAATGTTATTTAAACCTAAATTGAATTGCTTATTTTCGATAACATATTGTGAATAGAAATGTTTTTTTAACTTACCCTTTGATCTATAAACACACAGAACCTTCGGGAAGTGTACCGTACAACATAATAAATTAATTACAGTGTCACCTTATTGATTAAGTAACAATTGATTTCACAGTGGTAGAGCCCGCTTTAACATCTTCGCACGAATGGGCCGGCTCGCCCGGTGCAATACCACGACCACACAGAAAACAGGCGTGAAGTG
>NW_013525102.1:5248431-5299716 GCF_000836215.1 Papilio polytes
CGTTTGCCCCCTTTTACTATAAAAAAAAAAAAAAAAATTGATATTATAAAATCTGAAATAATAAAATGACATCAACCTGTATAATCGTACCCCGCAAGTCCAAATCATAACTATATCCACCCAGGATAGGTACCAACTTGCACGCCAACGGATCAGTCTTTATGGCCTATAAATGTGTAATTCACGCCACCTTAATCCGACCCTGTTCATATAAATCTGGATTAGTCCTGCCGCAGCGAGTACACGATACCTCGTGATTATGCCGTTAACAATCGCAATTGAAAAATAAAACATATCTAAGTGCAACCCTGCGGTTTCGGACGACACGGGAAGTCGTCTTTTTTCATGATAAAAGGCTTGTACACAAAAAGTAATACGTGTTTAAAAGTCATTTTGTTGCATTTTGAATAAGATATCGATATCGTACATCAACTTGAGCTAAGTTATTCTGTCTACAACTTACTTAATAATATTTTAGATAACTTAGAAGTAAAAGATATTTCTATTATTATCCTTACTATGCGTTTTTTTTTCATTGAAGTTATATGTTAAAAAAAGCACAAGAATCTAAATAATCATACTTCATACTAATCATACTAATATTATAAATGCGAAAGTTTAGATGGATGGATAGATGTTTGTTAGAGTTTGTATCCTAAACGACTGAACGGATTTCGATGAAATTTGGTATAGATGTAACATAGAGGATAACCTAGAAGAACACATAGGCTACTCACTTTTGTTTTTTCTTTAATTCCATAAGGATGAAGTTGCGGGCGAAAGCTAGTACTATCATATTTTTATCCTCACTTCAATCTTACTAATATTATAAATGCGAAAGTTTAGATGGATGGATGTTTGTTAGCGTTTGTAGCCTAAACGGCTGAACGGATCTTCATGAAATTGGAACAGGTTTAGAGCATAGTCTGGAAGAACACATAGACTACTTTTAATCCCGGGAATAGTTACGGTTCCCGTGGGATTCATTAGTTCAGTTTTTTAATGTTCACTCGATCATTCTGCAACGGTTCAACATATCTTATTGAAATTTGGCACAGATATAAAACAAAGTCTGGACTACACATGAGATAAGCTTCATCCCAGAGAAATGTCCGGTTCCCGAGGGCTACGTAGCTTTTTGTAATTTATATAGTTCGTATGTTTTCTAATACCACGCGGACGAAGTCGCGGGCAACAGCTCGTATTAATAAAACACTAATCAATCTCAAGTGGTGTGGAAAGCGATACTAATATATTAAATTTACACGATTGTAGAACCCGACAATGCATATCAGCTCACACTCACCTTCACCGGGTAGCAGGGCCGACAACGTAGCCCATAAATTACCTAAAACAAGCAGATGTCGTAGGGAGGGGGAGGACCCCCCTACCCCGGTAATGGGAGCATTAGCAGCACTAATGGCCACGGATGACGTCTACACATAAATTCGTGTCAAATTTAGGATGCGTAACGTCTAACCCACGTCACAGGTATTTAAAGCTAAATTCAATAATTTTACACCGCTTAGCGAATTCGGTTTGAATTTAATTAATTATTTAAAAAAACGAATTACTATTTAAACAGGCAATACAACTGTGTTGTTAAAAATTGCTTCTTATAATTGGCATCGTAAGTTCTATGATCTTCAAGTATCAGTAATGCTTAATGTGATAATCTATATCTATATGTACTAATATATAATACATACTTATATTGTAATGAGAAAGATTTGCATTTTTTTATATTTGTATCTATACAAATAACCCAAAAACTGAGCTGATTTCAATAATTCTTTCACCATTGAAAAGCTACGTTATCAGTGAGTAACATAGGCTACGTTTTTTATCATTTTTTTAATTTCACTCCAGCGAAATCGCGAAAATATGTGGAGAATAATGTAAATCAATAAAAGGGATCCACATTTCGTGAGAAAGCTATCCCCCGGTGCAAGCACCGAGCGCCCCTAAAACAAAGTTATCCCCGCTCGCTGGGGCACTAAAAATTCCTTATAATTGAATGAATCAATTCTATCGCCATTAAATCGAGTTACCGAGCATATTGGGTGAGCAAATTTATTTAGCTAATAACCCTCTGCACCGCTCAGTCGAGATTCATCCCTTGTACCTTGGGAAGATGCACATTTGGAGATACAAAACACATGTTTTATTTTTGTATTAAATGTCAAGTGAACTGTTTGACGTAAAGTATTAAATAATGTTAAACCTTTCATGTTTTATTTTAAGTAATAAATAAGCTACTGTTTATTAACTATATCGTTAAATGTTTAGCCCTACGCTGGCCTTGATAACAGCTAAATCTTAAATCCTATAATATTTCGATAACAGCATTGAACGTATATTTCCCGTTAATTATTCGAGCAACACAAAAGCCTCCTTCAAAACAAACCCAACCGAGAAGTTACGTTGACAACTTTACATTGAATTACTCCTGAAACTCGAATAAATATTTAATCGTTACGAAGAAACCGTCACCGCCATGTTCCGAAGTCGAACATCTACCGGGGGCGGAACTCAAAGAACAAACTTAGCGGGCTACAACTAACGTGAATTATTAATACCTGACATAAATTTGCCATAACACTGCGAAGTTTGCGAACGGTAGGCTGGCTCAAGACAGTTGTACAAACGACTTACAAATCGCGCAGCCGGATGCGACTCCGGCTAATGGCGGCATAAAGCAGCGGGGCCGCGACGACCCTTCCTTTCCTCGAGCACTTGATCTTATCAATTTGCAGGACACGCTACTTGAGATAGCGAACCTCTCCAACAATCGGTATCGAGCAAGCCGTCTCTTGTACTTTATCTACGACATCAGCATTATTAAATGTTTGAATTTGTCGAATACGTATTTTTCTTTTCAACATTTGTTGTACAAGAATATACACGATAAGGATTTCTATTATATTTACTTACACTAAGTCAATCCACTCTTAAAATTGACTTAAAAATGCTTGCGTCGTAAGTTAGCGATTACTTACGGTATTAACAGTTTGTCGATTAAAGAGAAATGGCAAATAATTCTATTTAAACATGTGAAAGCTAGTAACAGGGTTAAAAAAAGGTTGTGAATTGTATGAAGACTGATAACACGGGCGCGGCCATCGCACCGCGCAGTCAGGTCACGTCGCCGCGCGAGTGCTTCCAGCGTCCAATCACTTCGCTCTAAACTAATAAATCGGAAGGAAGCGCCGGCGCATACGGATGACAACTATGTCGGACTGCATATAAATTAGGGAAAAATCGTGACATGTGTACGGTATGTAAATGTTTGCTCTAATATTAATTCGTATTTTTTCAAAGATAGTTTAAAATACTATGCAACAAATGTATTCTACGTCATAGGTTTCTTTAAACACAACTTGATAGATAAACTGATTAAAATTTCCAAAATGCTGAAAGTGATTTGTTATTACAATATCTAAGATGTGATTTGGTGTTAAGATCCAAATTCCAGATTTACGTCATCCATTTCTGAACAAACAATGCATTTAAACGAATCTATCTAGAACTAATGATGCGCCTTAAAATTTATTTAGTAAAATATGTACGACTATCTTTTGATTGCAACTTCATATGTACGTGTGGAATTAAAATAGCGTATGTTACGCGCTCATAACGTAGCTTTTTAGTGGTAAAAGAATTTTTAAAATCGGAACAATTGTTGTTGAGTTATTTCAATACATATAATTATAAGTCTTTCCTCTTTATAATAATAGTATAGATATAGATATAGATATAGAAGTACAGATAAGATTTTGTAGATAAATAGATTATGTAAATTGGTATTATGGGATAATGTTTACACACAAAAATTAAACTAACGGAAATCGTAGGGAACTCGTGTGTGTTTGCGATGATCTTCCATCCTGAACGTGAAGTCAATTTATCAACGTGGAAAAATGAAAACTCGACACGTCCATTAAAAATAGTCGCGCATAGCGTGACCCATAAAACGAGAGAGCTACGTGAAAAGAAATACAACCGGGGAAAAAAATAGTCGCCACCTCGTCAGCGTCGACTACGGCAGCCCAAAAAAGAAAACCAATTTGGCCGCGTGAAAAGCTTCGATCCAATCGCAACGCGCCGTATCCACTCATTTGATATTTTCACTTGCTGATAGAGAACAAATTACAAACTGTCGATTTACTCTCGGAAATATTAGAGCTATTTATTTTTCTGTCACCTGTCGATCGCTGCCGAGCGCGCTTATGGAAATCGCTTAGTGGCTTGTGTTCGAAGTTTTTCTATTAACGCCCGCCTTAGAATTTCACGCACAGTATTTATATTTGAAATTGACGGAAACATATAAAATTAGTTTGTCGAACGTGATTTCATTTGACATTTACCGAAAATCTTAAAATTAATATTTAAAATTACTTATTACTCTAATGTAAATGATTATACTTTTTATTTTATTTTAGCTCTCATCTTATGACATTTACTAAATTTATAAACGCGAAAGTTTAGGTGGATAGATATTTGTTAGAGTTTAACACCTAAACGGCTGAACAGATCTCAATGAAACTAAGCACAGATGTAAAGGAAAGCCTGGAAAATAACATAGGCTACTTACTTTTATTTTTACCTCGCGGGCGAAAGCGTATCATAATTATTCACAAACACCTTTAGTTGTTTCCCCTTTTTGTCGTTAGCACAGTTACGGTTGCATTTCTAAATAAACCGATGTAAATATGTCGAAAGGGTTACGACTGACGTCAAGATCATCGTCATTATAAACTTCCAAGCCTCCCCACACTCTTTTATACACAAGAGCTCGTTGTTCTCGTTCACTTGTTTTTCTTTCTTTTCATAAGAAAATCAATTCGGATTCACTGATATTTGATCGTCAATTCGAATAGTAACTACTTGATATATTTAACTGCATTGATAACTTAAACACATTGCAATTTCACAATGTTCTACAATATTCAGCAGTTTAAATACCCTCGACTTATTTAGATACTTCTATTTACGTTTAGTACTAACAGAGCTTCCTTTGCGTAACCATGGCAACCGTTTTATCGTATTTATATGAGTAAAACGGGTCGTTAAAATAAAACATTACACGAACCTTTTGTGAACATTTAACAACAGAATCGTCAATAATAAACCGTCTGACGATTGACGTTTTTACCTGTTGGGTACGGTTAATGAGAGAGCGTCCATATTTTAGCAGCACGGGTCGATAAATCATAACGGTAAGATTGATGCGACGTCCGCCGAAAGGGAAACGCTTTTGATTTGTGAGCGCTGCCGGGCGGTGTGACAATGGCGTGACGTCACGCGCCGTGACGCGAACCTCGCCCGCACTGTGACGTGCTCATAACTCGCTTGATTATAAAATCAAACAGATGTGATACGATATTTTTAATACAGTCTATGCACATTTAATACAGACAGTATTTTAGATTGTACTTCTGTACCTTGCTTACATTTTCGATAACGAACCCTACAAACAGATTATAATCTTCTATCTAAATAGTTATAAAGTTTTAGTTAGCTGGGAAAAAATCATAACAAAAAAACTTAAGAGCTTGTATCAAAGCTAAGTTGCGGTTAAAAGGCACATTTGTTGTAATTTAATATGTCGATAATAATTGTATACTTTTAATAAAGTTTCTATAAATGTAATAAACTTAGTAATGCTGTATAAACATTTTAACAATAAAATGGTATGAAGCAAGTAACGTGTGTACTACAAAAGATGGAAAAAAATTATTTCTAGAAATTTCATTAAAATTCCGCTTCGTCAAGTCCGAGGGAGTTCTTCTGTAGGGATGACACTTGATTAAAAAATCTCACGACGCACATATTAACAAAAATTCAATGAAATTAATATGATTTTTTCAGAGTATTTCCTTTAAATAAGTACGAGATAAAGTATTTCATCGAAATTAAAAAAGATATGTTAATTTTGACAATAGGGACAAATTAAGGTTGCTAATAAAATATTATTAAAACTGTCTATCTTTATAAAACCTTATAAATAATTATTGTAATTAGTAATAAGAAAGTCGGAGAAGAACATTTTTATTTTCATTTTTGTTTATTCGAACGGTTGCCCAGACACTTTAAGGAGCAACAACCCTGGGAGTTAAGAAGGAAGAAGGGCCTTGGGTGTAGGCGAGCAGGCGCGGCGGGATTTGTCGTGGCCCGGAAACGGCGGGGAATTCATTTGGGCGTAATAGGTTTCCTGAGCCGGCGTCCGGTCTCCGTCCGACCCCGTCCGGGCCCCGAACGCCCGGACGCCCGGACTACGCGCCCGACACGCAACGGAAACGACGCGCGTGCGATACGACGTTGAGAACGATGCGGAACGCTATCACTGTTTATTTATAAAATAATTTTATTTTAATTAATCCTCAACTGGAACGGAATATAAGAACAGAAGGGTTCTCGTGGTAGTATCAACATTTTCCTCCTTGTTAAATATTTTTTTATCTCATTTGAGAATATATGTTCTGGACAAAACCTTACAGTTTTATTTCGACTAACATTTCACTGATGATGCATATCAAATAATTTATTACTGAAAACATGTATTTTTATAGACTGAAATATGTAAAGCTTTATGATACACATCCGGACAAATAATAATGAAAACTTATTTAAATTCGACTGAAAGTGAACATTCCACATAAATACATCTCGAACGGAACCCTTAAATTCGCGCGTAGCTGTCACAGAAAATCCATTCTTCGCCCCAACTCATAATTTCCTCTGAACGAACTTTGTAGACGAAAGACCGTTTCATTTAAACTTACGTGACGTGTCATTAAGCCTCCGTTCGTGATAATTATTATTATTCAAATCGTAATTCTAACTTAGCGAAGTGAAAAAGTAGAGCCGTGTTAACTTATGAATAATTTTAATGCTTCAACTTTACATCGTGCTGTTTAATATCTTTGAAACAACGAAATCCAGGTCGAGATAAAGTTTATTATATCATCAAACGGAAAAGTTTTAAACGTAAAACATAAGATTCTACATATCTTCTGTTTGTAACTTTTTATTTTAATAACACACGGATAGATGATGACAAATGAAGTTGATAATATTTTAGTTCATAAAGTCTACGATTAAGAATTATTTCTGTATGGTATGTAGATGACCACAATCTTACTTCTCTTACCTAAACGATGTCACTGTTTACTAAGGCTTAAAAGTCAAGCTGGGCAAGACATTTGTTACTTCAACCAACAACAAAGAACTCTGACTGACATTACTAACTCAAATTTTTCTACTACCTCAAAGCACAGACTACCTCAAACTTTCAAACATGCATACACGTGCTCAGTTTGTAATACAAAACTTAACAAATCGTAAACTGGTATAAAACAAAATACTAATGCGATTTACGTTCAAGAGAGCGAAAAATAAAATAACACGGTGTAGGCGCTGCCTCGCGCCCCGGGCCACGGTGTTGTAATCTCTCTAGATATTTCATATTTTAACCGTAGACGCCCGCCGGCGTTGCTACGCCGTAGTATGTCGTAGAACAGCTACCCCGTAGTACACTTGAGCAAGCACTGTGTATATTTCATATTTTAGCAACCTAAATACAGTTTTATTTTTGTAAAGTACCTTTAAGAAGTTTATTTGAAAGCATTGAAGGTGATAGAACATAGCACTTTTAGGTCTAATTGATAGATTCAAAGTGCGGATGAAGTCGATTTGAAATTTACATTTCACGTAAAGTTATAAACAATTTTTTTTATTTGACATTACGTTTTTGTCATAAATAATACTTCGTTAATGTAATTACTTTATCTAAGTAGATATTAAAAGGTTCACTTAATAAAGCTAACACACAAAGTGTGGCCGCCAGTCCCGTGACAAGGTGTCGACATGACGCGTGTTACCCGTGTACTTTCGCCTACGCTTAAACTGCTGCAAATCGACTACAAATAAAACAAGGGAAAATCACCTTAAACATCTACGCTATAAGGTATATGTTACGAACTTGTGTACGTGCTAAAAACATTCCCGTACCAAACGCCACCGGCTTCACATTAAAGCGAGGACTGCGATCGACGAGGTAATTACGTATTGGTTCACTATTATAAATCAGCCTTGAAACTTCATTGGTTTCACTTCTATACTAACACTTTATAAATAAAATCTAATATTAAACTAAATTACAGTTAAATGCAGAAGTGGAGCTAATTTCCACTGACTAGTTATTACGTACCTTGTATGGTTTAGAATTGTTTTTTTTTATTAGAAATTAGTTGCCAGAAAACCTCATCAAAATAGATTTCACAATACAGCAAAATCTATTTTCATTTTGCTTTCACATTTTTATAAATTTAAATTACAAAACTCTAAGGTAATGTTTTAAAAAATCTTTAGACTTTTTAAGCGAGAACTTATTTTCCAGACGTCAAATGTAAGTTAAACATTGGTTACCTATATTAAAGTTACAAACCCTACAAGTGGTTTAAAGGCAGTCTTTTTGGATATAAAATGCAAACAAGATATTTTTTTTATAACATAAGGTGGCAAACGAACAAGCGGCCTCCTGAAACCGCCAAAATGGCGAAGCGACCGCTGCCCAGAGACATCCGCAATTGCAGATGCGTTGCCTACCATTATACGATGGAGGAGGGGAAGCGCATAAAGAGGACATTTTCCCTTCCTATGCATCTCATCCACCGTCAAATCCACTTCCCCTTCCCAACCTCTCCTTATAAGAAAAGGGTGGTAAAGAGAAAGGGACTTAAATTAGGCCTCCGACACCACACTCATCAGACGAAAGACGGAATTGCTTCCATTTCACGCCTGTCTTCTGTGTGGTCGTGGTATTACACCGGTCGTGCCGGCCCATTCGTGCTAAGATGTTAAAGCGGGCACTACCACTGTTAAACATATTACATATTACTTTTAGAATACAACAGACACACGTCATTACTATGTAATATCAAAATATGTATTTAATTAATTCCAGGTAGGTCGTTAATTTTATGCAACAGCATAAAATTTAAATTAAAAGATAAATTTTTAGTAAGTCTTAGACTTTCATATAACGAACCTGCATAAGAGAGTTCCATGATACACATTAAGTTAAGAACTCGTGTACTAAAGAACGTTGAAATATCTTAAAGAACTCAAACAAACTTAGTTAAGATAATTTAACGAGGTATAGGTACGCTTCGTAAGCCTAGCAAATATGAATACATGATATAAGATTGTCGGTATATTTAAAAACATCTTAAAAGTCCTATAAAAATGTTACTTCCGCTCCGTTATCTAAGTGTTAACATTTCATCTAAGATCATTTTAAGTCGACGTAATTAAAACGTTTTCAAAACGGAGTGTTACTAAAATTAGAGCAAGCAAAACGTATCTTTTTATAGGATTGGTAAATAAGATTTCTGTTACAGTTTTTTTGTGAATACTGTAACTGTCTTACTAGAATCAAAATAAATATTTTTCTATAAAAGTCATTATAAGGTTAGGAAGAAATTACACATACATTTTGCTTGTACTTATGTTCTTTCTGGAGTCGCGTGTTTAAACAAAAGACGGCACTTTCCGCTTACATTAAGCACATTCGCGATTAAAATTATAAAGTTACATCAGCATTATTCACAACAAAATTCATCGCAGCGAGTTAAACTCTGATATTAATCTCTCGGCGGCATCCGAGCGCTGGATTCGCCATTTTGCGCCTAAATATGATAAACTTTCCCCCGAATTTCTTCTTGGACCCCCCTCCTGTTTCTTGGCGCGAAGAATGCCCCCCCGCGACTTCAGGGGGTGGATCCCCACCCGAGCCAAGTCTTACGGCCCTGCTTTTAAACTAAGCTCGTTAATTAATTACAGCCAAGTCGACTGCCGAGGGTACTGCCTTACATAGCTCTATGTGCCAGTTTAATATTGCACTCAAATCTATATAACAATTTTTATAAAACTTTTCCCATAAAATTACATTAAAATACTTTAAAACTGTTAACGTACATAAAAAAAATTAAAAACAATTATATTTTTACAAAAACGAAATACCATAATTTAACATAAATTCGTGTTAGGAAATAATATTAACAAACTTAAAAGTAATGTACTTATATTGCAAGATTATTTTGCCACTAATACGGTTTTATCATAAAGTTACGTGCCTGCCTCGACAAGCTATAATTTTTTTTATCATAAAACAACAGAAGTTATAGTAAACATTAGAGCTGGTTATTAATCAAAACCAGAGTTATAGCAGTAATACCGAGGACTCTTTCCACGACTCCATAATTAATTGCTACTAAATTCGCCCCAATTTGAATCCGGTTACCAAGTCCGCTAAGAAACTTACGAGGTACATAAGACTTAAGGGCAGGGCTGGCCGGAAGGAGGGTAAAATGGCGGTAGAGGGCGCGACCCTCCCGGCCTAGGGGGTGCGGGGGAGGCGAGGAAGGACGTGAGATTTACTCTAAGTAATTGCAGTAATAAACACGCAAATATATCACGGCGGGGTAATGAGAGGAAGCGACGAAAATTGCCAACGCAAATTGCGTGTGTGAGATAAGCTAATTTTTTTTGTTGAACAAGTCGAGATATTTCTGCGTATTTTTGTTTTCGACAATGTCCTTTTATCACTGCCAGTTATGAGAAGAATAACTTTAAACTTGTAACTCGAAAAAAATGTTATTGTTATCATAACAACAAACAACAGTGGTAGTGCCCGCTTTACCATCTTAGCACGAATGGGCCGGCACGCCCGGTGTAATACCACGACTACACAGAAGATAGGCGTGAAATGGAAGCAATTCCGTGTTTCGTCTGATGAGTGTAGTGCCGGAGGCCTAATTTAAGTCCCTTTCTCTTCACCACCCTTTTCTTATAAGGAGAGGATGGGAAGGGGAAGTGGATTTGACGGTGGAGGAGATCCATAGGAAGGGGAAATATCCTCTTTATATGCGTCTCCTCCTCCTTCGTATAAGAGTAGGCAACGCATCTGCAATTGCGGATGTCTATGGGCAGCGGTCGCTTCGCCATTTTGGCGGATTCAAGTGGCCGCTTGCTCGTTTGCCACCTTATGTTATAAAAAAAAAAAAAAAAAATACTTCATACTAATATTATAAATGCGAAAGTTTAGATGGATGGATGGATGGATGTTTGTTAGAGTTTGTAGCCTAAACGGCTTAACGGTTCGCTATGAAATTTGGCATAGATGTAGAGGATAATATAGAAGAACACATAGGCTATTCGCTTTTGCTTTTTTTTTTCATTTTACGTGGACGGAGACGCGGGCGAAAGGTAGTTAAAAATAATTTGGAGTAAGTATTAATACATTTTCCATTTTTAAATACTAATCCGACTGTAATCGTAATAGGTTAAGAAAAAAACTAACATAAGAGTTATGGTTATACTAGATCTTATAAATATAAAATTAGCTATATTCTACTGGACTTTTTACGCGAGCTAACTCGGGACTGTGTTAAGAACTAAAATTGAATAACGAGTGAGTTTCATCAAGTAAACTTTCCTCTATCTGGCTCACTTATTTTAATGTTAGTTTCATGTTCAGTTACGCCACTCGGACACCGACATCGAACCTCGGTTTGTTACTAACTTGATGAGAATGTCTCCAAATAAATTTTTATCCATTATTTAACTTGTGAAATGACAATAAATAATGAATTAATATGGACTTTTCATGTGTATGAAACTTTCATAATAAAATTGATTCGTTTTTCGTTTGTACGAAAAGCAAAAGACCGTCAAAACAAACAAAAGTTCTTATAATATTTTAACTTAGGTAATGTTATTATATTACAAGTGATACTTTAAAACAATAAAGGCCAAGCCAGCCCGTGCTAGCCAATTTCTTCGCAGACAACGATCGTTTTTGGCAACAAAACAAGCGACAACGATACGATGCCGCATTAATTATTCGACCGAGACAAGAAAGGGGCCGCCCCATTTCCAATATTTATGTGATGCCGATGACTACGCGAAAATATCGGGCGTCGACTCCTTTTTAAAACGTGAAGAAAGGGCCAAGAAAGGCCTTCGGGAAACGGGGCCTTCTTAATGCACAAACAGCACTCTCCGCCTCACCTGCCCGCCTTGATTTATTGGACGGCTTTGTTCAACGCTCGTTACAAGCTTGTTGTTGCGTTTTTAATTTATTTCTAGGGAAATTTTGCGGCCTGTAATAATATTTAGTTTGATATTAACCTGAACGGTGTATAAGGAATCGATACTGATCTACCGGGCTACTTGAAACAACTTATTTAGCTTTCATTTATTTTATTTTTTAATATCTACCCTAAACTATTGGATACATAAATATTTAATTTTTACTTTGGCTTAACTTCCGAAATTACATTTTCGTTTTAATATTTGATAAATGATTATGTTTTAAATTAAATACTCAATCTATAATTACTTGCATCTTGTAAAATAACATTAATGAAGGTCTCCTTTTTCTTTTCAAACTTAAAAGTTTTGTTCTTAAAAGTCTCTTTAAACATAATTTTAAAATAATCTTTCTTACTTGTGCATGGTATAAACCAATTTATACGAATAGCAAGAAATTTTATTAACCTAGAAGTGAAGTCAGGTAAACAAGTAAGCTTATATAGAGGTTGCCTCGCCATTTGTAAATGTTACACGAGCAAAACTGGGGCGCAACTACTAACTCTTGACGAACCCACCGCGCCCACGCTAACGTTCTCGAGTTTTGTTTTCAACTAAATGAATTATATGCTTCTGTTATAAAAATAAAAATAAAAATAAAAATAAAAGTAAGACTTTTTAAAGCCTTCTCAAATTTATTAAACACGTGCATGAAATTTGGAATGCATATTTTAATATTTCTCTCAACACATAAAAACAAACTATGTAAGGCTTCTCTATTAAAACACTAAGTTAAGAATTATTATTATAAATCTACACTAAATACTCTCTAAGGCAACAATCAATTTCTCCGAGTGCGGTGGTAGGCACAGCTAATAAATAGCAACAATTCGCAGAATAAAATGTTATAATAAAATCACTTTCAAATAACCTCTATTGTTGATTGTTGCGGACCAGTTCTAAATTTGAATTACGCAAGGAATACATTAGGCAGGCGTTGAACGTCGGTTGTGCTACGGCAACGCCAATGGCCCGTGAATGAATGCGAATTGCCGTCGCCGCAAACGGCCGCTGCCCGATTGTCGACGCCCGAACGCCACGTCTCATTGCCAATGCACCAGTAAGCCTCTGAATTCACCCCTTGCCCGTATATTTTAAGGCCAATCTTTGCGACGATTGAATCTTGGACGTGGTCGGTGATTTTTCTTGATTGATAGAATTTATTGGGTTGGGAGATTAGCATTTTAAGATGCTCTGAGAATCCAGTAATCTAATTGTATTATCGCTATTTACATCTGAAGTTCCAAACATTGTAAAACCAACTAAGTGTTATGCAAACATGTAATATGTATATCAAGGACGGATGACAAGCTATGATCAGAGTATCTTCACCCTTCCCTCATCAGTCATGGCGGCCGTCACACGGCTAAGCGGCCGCATTCAAATTGCCATGCGATGACGACGTGCTTTTGTGACCCCTGGTTTGCTTATAGATGTGATAAAGTTGTCAATGTTTCGGTTTTTACCTAACAAGATACAACTTCTGGGAGCTTGTTATCTATTTTTTTTTATAACTAAAATCTACTTTAGGTGTAATATTTTTAAATGTTTTGAATAAAGATTTTGTGATGCATTCATAATTTGTTTTATAATTGCATTCATTTTACTGCCATTAGTTTCAACTACACGGTATTGCTACATTAGCATATCACAAAACATATCCTACTCTTAAATTTAATCCAAACTTCAAGTAATTTTTTGTGAACTAAATAGCGTGATAATGAATATCGGATATTCAATGCAATTATGAACAGTTTTAATAAACTATTAATTAAATGTATCCCTTTTTTGTCGGTATTATTAGTGAAGGTGTCTCGTCTGTTCACTGTTTAATCTTTATATGGCCTGGTCGAAGTTTCACTGTAGGGACATACTTTTTACGTTACTTGACATTGGGTTGTATCAACGAGTATTTCAACGATTATGCTAAATCAATTAACATTCTGCGCATGATTCACTGTAACATAAATATTCTTTGTTTTATATTTCCTCTCATATGTAATAAATATTACGTATATAGTTAAAGAACGTTTGTACGGATAAAATGCAGTATACACAATAAATTAACTACGAGTACAAATACTAAAACGAGTTAACTATGGAACAAGTAGGTACGAATGCAAAATAATTGAAAACAAAACGGAAACGCGGCAATAAACATTTCATTTCGAAATTAAACACATCTACCTGCGTGTTTACCATCGCGAAATCACTAAATGAATAAAACAGTGAGGAATCGGACGCCGTAAATTCGTATTCGACGAATATCAATTTGGCTGAGGGCCGCCGCGGGTGGGGGTGGCGCGATAAATAAAAACGTATACATAATATACACAGTACCTACGGAACATGAAAGCGGTGAATGGCACTTGTGAAAAATGGACTTGCCGCTCTTCCAGGGAAGCAATCATTCAAACTGGCTGTTGTCTGTTTGCGCCTCTGCTCTTTTTCGCCTAGCCTCCAATATTTTTTGCAATTTTTTTTTGGCAGCGTCACTCGCACAGTTCAGGTGTGGGGACACGTGGTTCGGGACAAAGAAAACAAATATTAATAACCGAAATTTTTTAAAGTCCTCGCAGGGCAATAATTTATTGTTGTCAATATTTCGTAAATGATTTGACTATGATGCGGCGTTTTTTGGCGAGCTACCTTGCGTTACGCTTTGTTGGCAACTGGGTGGATCCGCGTTAACGCAGCCGAATTCTTCATTCTGTTGTGTTTATTTATTACCTAATGGACAGGTTACAGCGGCGCGAAACACCCGCTAACAATTTATACTTCGTTACAATACCCTTTTGTATTTCCAGGGCAAAGGTCCGGAGTGCGATAAATGGTAAATTGAAGTTAATGAAACCTTACTACTTTAAAAACACACACAAATATAAATTGAATGGTCTCAAAACGCAAACTGTTTTCGTGAAAATGTGCCTTGTTCATTTATACAGTGATACTTGTGCGCCGTTGGCCTGTAGCTTACATACACTCCATTTACACGCTCCGAGCCCTCGACTGAGTTTCACCAGCAATTTTTCTAATTAAAATAATGCCTACTTCTCATTCTTCCTCCCCCATTCATTAACCCAATGTGCTGTAGATAAACGTTGTTTGCCCGAGAGGACGTTTCCCTACTTACAAATATGTATACCAGTTTTCGCCCGCTTACCTAAATGAGAAGGGAATTTTATCGTTCATTTTCTCAACACATTTTTTTGTGTCCCGGTGCTTTAATTAGCTATTTCTCTTTGCTCTATGAGAATTTATAAATATTATTTTCAGTTATTTTACATCGTAACCCATAAGAATCTGTCATTAGAAATGATACTACCAATAGAACTTTCATAAGGGATATCTAAGTCCAAGATTATCCAACAAGAAACTTTCTTGATTAATATAAAGAGTCGTCGCAGAGATAGTATAGAGAGTATTTCACATTTTTCTCAGAGCTCAACTCCTCGACCTCACATTTAACCCGAATTCCAGCAAACTGCATAATTTCGCCACTAATGAGAGGAGAGTCGGCGTCGTCTAATTAGCGCAGCGGAGTCGGTAAGACGCCCACTAAATAGAGGTCGGAGCAGGCGCGGGGGGAAAGCGCGGTGCGGCGCGGGGGCACGCGGGGTCTCGCGGGGCGCGGGGTGGGCACGAGGAGCGTCGCTCACCTAATGAAGTGTTTCGCTTTGACACGCGTGTTCGTTAGCAGACCACTTCAACGATTGCAACGGGTTGTGTTCAGATGACAGCTTCCTCGAATTTACCACTTAAGTGGCGTGCAATGCCACCGCACTTGTTAACTAGTCTGCAATTACTTAGCGAGTTTTGCCAAGTTTTGTGTACTACAAATAAGTCTCATTGTTTCATCTATTACATTTTAATCTTTATCAAATATTTTTAAATAATTCCCAAGTCGATATTTTAATAAATCTAGATCCGATCCGATATTACAGATCCGATATAAAATATATTAGTTAATGGTCACTAATAAAAAAAGAGCTAAAAGAACTCCCAAAGTCATGATCATAAAGGCGACCTGAGGTGAAGAGTACCACCAAAAATAATGTAAGAAAGATATAACTTTTTCCTACTGATCTATTCTGACTGATCCCTTGAAGCTTATCTGATACTATATAGCACCTATAAACCGCCTCTAATACTTAATTGCGTCCAATGTCTGCGACACAATAGCAAGTATAATCAGCTCCTGAACGTCCAATAGTATACCTGGAATCATATCCAGGGCTGTCACAAAAGACAAATTTGAAAAATAAACAAACTTTACTCTATATACAAAAGACTTGCGTAGATTAGCTAAAAATAAAATACTTGCATGTACATGTACAAAGTTCCGAAAAAAACTATCTAACTAAAAAAGAAAATTGTAGAAACGCAACTATAATTTTACCTTCTGTTATTATCAAACGCATTAGTTATAAGCTACAAATTTTTAGCTTATTTAAATAATTGTCAAACCTAAGTGAATTACTCATTTTTTACTATTTATCTTTGGACAGCCCTAACTCCCCCTGTAGTTCGCGTAATCCAACTATTCAATTTTCAGGCTAAAAGATTGTCCATGTCTTAGCTTCTTTTTATATTATTTTGCTTTTGTACCACAAGCGTTTAAAATAAATATTGTTTTAACGAAACGGTTTTAAATACTTTATGTAAAATGTTATACTTATTTAAAAAAAATATAAACGATAGTAGGTTTCTAATCCACGAATAAACTTCATAGAAAATCTATATATATGTTTAATAATGAATAACTATCGACTGTACAAACGAATAATTTATCACACAGATAAAATATGTACTTACATTAAAAATTACTTCAACATTTCGAGTTGGACGCGTATTAAATCTAAAGAGCACCTATCGCGAAGTTGACATCAGAGTTCTCAGTAAAACATCGCCAACTTTAGTAATTGTAGCGAGACTCGCGCCCGGGGAGGACTTGAAACTTGGCAGAGGAAAAAAGCAATTATCCTTTCTGTTTTACGGAGGTGAGGAAGCATATTAAAAAACTTGAAAGCGTTGTCAGCCCTCGAGAGTGGAGCAGACAGTGATGGCTATTAATTAGAAGGGTTGGATGAAGATATTTCATTATTTCTACGTCTACGTTTCTTTTCATTTCAATTTTAGGGCGACGAGAACTTTCAAAGTGCGTCCTTTTTATATCACGTAATATGTAATTAGTTTTTTTTATAATATAAAATGTATTTTAGTCGATAGAGAGTCATTTAATTATTTTACCTACGTATTTATTTATATAAAAATTTTTAAACAATTTCTCCTATGTCATATTTTTCATATTCATATTCCAATTGGAGACATACTCAAAGTGTTAAAGAAATCTCCAAAACCATTCATTGCTAACAGACTGCAATGTTTACAAAACATGTACTTTAATAATCTAAGAAACAGTTCCACAGGACAATTACAAACCAAATTAAAAAAAACAAACATGAAACTATATCAATGCATGTTCTATTAAGGACAAAGAAACAACCCTTCTTCATAACCTAATCAAATATTCCGCTTCTAATGAAGTGTTGTTTAAAATTTATGTAAAGTGTTTTGCTGAGGCCGTTCCACTTATCTGAGATTAAATCTGCTCAGTAACAGAGGTAGGCAGTCGTAGCAGTCGGCAATCACTCCTCGGGGATTCGGCTTTATTTTGCGGGATCTCTAATCTTTACACAACTCCATACTTATAATGAGATCGATCAAATGCACTGAAGCACGTACGTGCTGTGTTATTTTAAAATACGACAAAGAAATATTTTCTTTTTTGTTTTAATTAACATAAATACTTAAGTGTTAGATTTCGTAATTATCTCGACGTTTACAACATTAAAAATACTCTATTACCACTTTGTTTTCTGTTCTTTTGGTAAATGGCACTCTGTAATACATTCTCATTAATTGATTTACATACATTTTATTATGAAAACAATATTTTTGCGTATAAGCTTATCTTACAAGATGCTCTATAGTTACGTAATTCACTGAACTTAACTTTACGACATTTGTAAAAAATCAAATAAAAGAGGTCAGTCTACAATCACAAACGTCCAATTGTCCAGACGAAACCTTGAATAATTCACCATACTGCCCACCCACCTCCGGGCATTCACAAAAGCTATCATTGTCTCACGTTCCATTCACAAAACTGTATCATTGATTGTTTTATAGACTCTACGTCGCCGACTTCGGCCAGTACGAATTGAGCGTAGATTTTTCTGGTATTGTAATGCGAAAATCACGGGACCTCCATCAATCAGTGCAAGGACCCCCGGGGGCCGTTTCCGTCCAGGTGTGCATTTGGAATTTGCGCCGAAAAACTGCGCTTAAACTCGGATCGTTGAAAAAAAATCCGACATCCATTGTGCATTTCTACGTAGTGTGCTCGCGGCGTTTGGTATCAGCCGCCAGGTAGGCGGGGGACGAAACCTGTACAAGAATTACTTACGACCACTGCACAGCATAAATCGGAATAAGTCAAACAATAGCAAAGTCAATTAAAGCTTAGATACATTAATATCTATCATGTAAATGCATTTTTATAAACTACAAAAACTTCGTGGTTAGATTAATGCATCGCCTCTTCTTTCCTTGTTTAAATATCTATGAAGACAAATTAAATTTCATTGTTTATAAACACGTCTAACGTTACTTTGGTTTTTATTTTAGTTCTAAGGATATTAATATTTTCAATTCTACCTTTTCCTAGAGACCTCTGTAAATAACAGTCATAAAATCTCCTGTATTAACTGCTAAGCAATTGTCCATGCGACGTTGGACAGTTCTGTCTCGCAAGTAAATGTACCTTAACATTTCTTATTATTCAAGTAACAATACATTTCACGTTAATAAATCATTAAGGGCTAAAAGCAGGTAAATGTGTAATGTGAATGAAGTGTGAGCATTAATGTTTTTTACAATTAATATAACAAAAATATATATTGACTGTAGAAGTTTATTTTGACCATTTTTATTTCGGTATACAAAGTGTTTAGTACAACCAAATATTACGGATAAAATGAAGTAATTTCTATAAGGGGGCAAGTAAGTAGCGGGGCACCGAGTTGCTCATCGACGGACAATCGCAACACCACATTCGTTGCCGGAATTTGAGAAATTTTCGAATTTCATATATAGTCCACATTATGTTAATAAATATTAAATAAATGAAATTGCGGAACTTTGCACAGAAGCTCAAATCGAGTCACCCCGCTTTGGATAACCTCTTGCTCTGTCTTGAAATTTAAGATAAGAGATTCTGTGTTAGCTAAATCAATGTAAGAACAACAATGGGACGTCAAGGCTTTGTAGACCATTGTTGTTGGCCACGTGGGACAGGTGAGTCGCGCACGCGCACATCTGCTGCGGCAAAAACTTTGTCGGCTTGCGCAAGATTTTAATCGTTTTTTTTTTCTTCTAATACGTTGACAGATCTCTAGGTATTTCGCGCCAAATTATAAACTACCCGATTTTGCAGCTGGGTTTGATTTATTTTAATAGAACTTCGTAAATCTTAAATTAAACTTTTATTTCGTTAATAAAATATGTGCGCTTTTGAAGTTAAAGGACAATGTCCAATAGCTTTTTTTTATTAAAATTAAGATACAATCTCATAAAAATATTCCGTGTTATTTCTTTATGATTTATCTCGATGTCATTATTATGCGAAAGAAATTATATGAACACTTATTCAGTGCACGATTACATAACATGCTCGCATAAAAATCGGATTTGTAATAACGTGAAAGGTATTCCGATTGCTTCGAGTGCTTGTTAGATGTGACACGAGGGTTGTCAAAACATATTTAGAACATTATATCAGTGCAAAATTAAGTAAATACGAACTGCAATCAACGCTATATATAGATTGACTAAATTGTATTTACGAAGCTAGTAAGATAACTCCGAAGTTTGTAAAACACAGTTAAAAATTGACTATACCCCAATAACATTTTTTAAAACAAACTTAAACCCCATCCAGATAGGTGGCAAAAAAGCAAAAGTTCGTCATAGTTTTATTAACAAGAAATAAAAAAAAAATCTTTATAATTTCGTTACGATAAAAATCGTTAACCATTTCTATTTTTAAATAGGACTTTTACTATAATTTTAACATAGGTGGCAACCCGTAAACTCCAATAGAGCACATTAGAATAGGCACGCGAGGCAGAGGTAGAGGCAGCGAGTCGCGGCCGCGATTGCCTCGGATCACAATGAGGTGCAAACGCGCACTACAACACGATTACCCTACGCCACGTGAGAGGCCTGCATGCCGCGGAGCCGCGACTTCAATCCGTCCACCGATCGAACCTTTTTGATACTTTATTAATTAAATATAAAATCTTTGAACTCATATTGACGTATCTTGTAGTTGAGTTGCGGAAACTGTACCTGATTCTATTGTTAATAAAGGATTTTCAGATATTTTTTTTATGCAATCCAATATTTGGTACAATTTATGTAAGTAACCATTGCATGTGTTATTGTCTATGAGCCTTTGTAATATCACTTGACGACTTGTTCTAAATTTTTAAAAACTTAATTGAAGAAAAAACAAATTTTAAGCTTTGGAAGAAGCTTCTTAGTAAGTACACAAATAATTCAATTATGAGAAGAAGTATAGCTCAGATAAGAATTAAATATCAAAATTACTCGATCCGTCTTAATAGGTGCGTGTTTGCGAGCGTATGAGTGGTTTCGTGGAAATATTTCAAATCAGAGCGGGCAAAGGCGGCGATGTACAGGCAATAACGACTAACGTGACGAGCATTCCGTCCGTGTATAGATTGCCTAATGTCTTTCTGAAAGGCCCGCGCTAGGCCATTCACCATTCACATTCGTATTACGTTTAAGGAATAAGCGCTATACGTGAGCTCTTTCTGTAAAAAATTACACATTCTTCTACCTAACCTCGTAATTTATTTAGAAAACTGGTTGATCCTGTGCGGCTTCATCCGCGTGAAATCATGAAAATTTTATTTAATTGTTTACATTTGTGAAGTTATCAATAGCATATGTCAAAATGACATGACAATACAAACCTTGGCAATCTTGCTTCCTTGATGTTGGCAGCAACTTGTGGTCTCTTTCCCACATTAGGGTTTTTATCCAAAATATTTACCCCCTAAGTTTAAGGGCGTGAAAATATATAGCCTAAAGCGTGATGCAAGTATAGGACTTTTTATTAAAGAACGAATTATTCAAAAATATGCTGTTATTGCTAACATCTTAGGCAACAAAGAAGTGTGTGTTTATGATTTATTATATCTAATAGTATAATAGTATAGATATAAAGTTACACTTCTTATATCGTGAACAAAATCGACCTTTAAGTATTTCACACTTTAAAAACGAAGCCATGGAAATGTTCCGACCAATGTTAAATACTATCAGAGGTTAGTAATTAGTACTCTGTACCAAATAGAAATATCAGTTATGACGTATTAGTTATGTGTGAATAATGCGTTAGAATCTCATTAGGGTGTAGGTGAGGAATGCACGTTGGCGCCAATATTCGACGAATGTACGAGCGGCCCGAATATCCGTAACCGCGAATCTCGAATGCCGAATGCGAAATGCCGAAAAGCGAAATGGTCGGACCCCGCTCGGTGTGACATATTGGAATGTGACTCCATTTATCCCCGCTTCCTATTGGAATCCGGAGTGACGCGGCAAATTGGAAATTGCGGTTCCTATTTTTGGCCGTTATTGATACCACCACTTGTAACATCGCGCTCGAATTGTAACACAAGTTAATATCGACCTTAACACGGAACAAAGGAATGATAAATCTGAATATTCTCAAGTTTAACATATTCGAATAGTTAAAATAATACTTAATGAAAACTATCAACAAAAATCCGCATATTGGATTGAGTTCACTGTTTTTCGTTTTTAGTCTCATTAATTAGATGAATGATTTATCTGTACCGTACTGTACTGTAGTGTACTGTAAATGCCAAATGAATTGAAGTGTACTACAACATCATTTTCTACGAAAAACATCATATAAATAGAGCATTCGCAGTACGTAAACAGATGGTCACATAAACCAAAAGCCAACGTCAACAAACCAAACACACCGCACTCGGCCGACAGAATCAAAACGCGTGAAGGATCGTTTAGTTTGTGTTGAGTTCTGCAAGTCCACAACATAACCCTAACAGAATTCGGCGCGGTCCGGCCACGGCCGTCGGGCGCGGCTGCACGCATCACACGTCAAAGCGGAGTAACTCAACCCTCGCTTGCCATATTAAATCACATTTTGACAAGCGTACCGTGAAAAATTAATCGAGTGTCGTCGAGTGAGCGGGCGGTCGGGGAAAAAAAGTTGGAAATGCGATGGCATTTCGCGTGGTCCCCGAGTGCCGAAAGGTCAGGCGGGCAGCCGCTCGTGAAATGTCTCGCCCGCGGACAGCACGCCGCCCGCCGTCGTCTCCCGCCGCCCGCCGCCCGCCTCCGCCCGGGTAGCGACTGCGACGCTCGCATAAACAATATCGCCGGGCCCGCAATGAAACAATGGCCGGGACTTTCGTGCGGAAAGAGCAGCACTTTAATTTTTCTGATTGCAACTGTCCGGCTGAGCGAATAGCTCCGCTGATTGAAAGGAATTACAATTAAAGGAAAGCTTACTCTCAAGTTCTACCTACAACAACTACAAATAATTTCCTATCATCAATATTACTAACCTTTTCTTTGCTTCAAGATTTAAATCTTGCTACCGCATAGACTCCTACATCATTCGTACAGTTGGGACATTCGTATAAGTGTGTCAACTTGTCTAAAGTAAATAGTAGACATTTTCTACAAACATATAAGAAATTCTAGTTATACTAATGTCATTAGTACATTTGTATGTATTGAACTAACCCAGAAACTACTGGGCCGATTTTAAAAAATCTTTTATCGTTAGAAAGATAATTTATCTGTGAGTAACATAGGCCGTATTTTCGATTCGACGCCGACAAAGTCGCGAGCATCAGCTAGTATTTTACAATAATGTTACTTGCATATTTTCGGTTTCCAATTCACATTGCATCGCACACAGCCCTGCGCAGTGCGCTATTAATTAATCTTATAATTCATGATCGCGCTTTATCTTATAATAAACGGGATTCCATAATTATAGAAGGGTGTAGAGCGTCCCCCACATAGTTACCATTTATACTTATCTAACACGGAATATGGCAATTAATCTCGCAAACTGTTTTATAACTAAGCCCACCATGTGTTCGGATTCTCGAAGAAAGTTTATCTTCTTTAGTATTGGTTATTTTTTACAAGTGGATGCTTAAAAAGTAAATCCATTGTTTGAAGGAGTTATTCATGAATTATCGATTATTCATAGCTGTCAACAAAAGATAAGTTTGTTATACTTTTAAAAACAAAAGCACTGATACTCAAAGATTAAGTATAGTCAAACCAAGATCTTTAGAACATTTTATAGCATGTAAATTTTTATATGGATAAATGGATGTTTGTAAGTATCTTTAGCCTAAACTGCTGATCAAAACTCTATTACGTTAATTTAGCATATACGCAAAGCATAATGTGAAAGAACACATGAGCTATTTACGTTTGGTTTTTTAATTCCACGCGATAGATGTCGCTGGTGAGAGCTAGTTGATCTATAATTTTAAACTCTGGGCATCGAGATAGAAGAGTTATCTGTACATTTTATTAATAAAAATGATTGTAACAGTCCGTGAGAAAACACACTTGTATGGAGGGTGTTGCTTAAAAAACAAGCAGGAATAGTTTAAGCAATCCGCGAACGATCCATCACACACGTCAGTTTACCGTAGATGTTTTACTACAGAGGGGGATGTCCATTAAGTCTTTTGTAATATTGTATCTGTTGTTTTCGATAATTACCGTATTTGAGAACCCAAGTATTATGTTGACTATGTAATATTACTAGAAGGAATTAACATTATATTCCTTTAAGACCGTGCGCACACCTGAAACTAAACTACGGCACAACTGTTTAGTCTCGCTTTGATTCCTAAGAGCTTATATGGAGGTGCGCCACACTACTCGGTTTTTAGTTATGTAAGTAAACAATTGAATTGGCAGCGAAACAATCGACAATCGCACAACTGTGATTTTTGTCTTGTTATTATACATTTCCACTCTTTTTTTTATTTAAAACATATTATTTTATTTTTTTTTGTAATTGTTCCTTTTATCTTATTACTTACATACAAAATTTATAATCAAATCTAATATTTCATTTTACTTATTATTATGATGAATTTTAAATGAATTATAAGAATTATTTCTATTCCAAGTTTACACGGATTCTTTTTGAAACATTTTTCCTCCTTGCAAAGCTGTAAACTTTGATAACTTTAACTTGATACTTGTAGTTCTTGAGTTCTGGTTTTACTAAGAGTTTCGAGTTTTTAAAAGTGAAAATATACTTATTCCTATAACACATTAATTGTTTATTTTTCACCTTTTTCGTATAATCTACTTTGTAAAAACGAATTGATTCAATTTAATGCTAATATATTTGTGGAAACGACCCTTAACAAGTCTATTAGTGTAACCACTAACTAGACTTTAATGGGGCTAATTTGTGCAAACACTAATCATTGGATCAATCTAATTAAGCTAATACGACAGACAATGATGATCTTATCAAAGCTAAAGGAGAGTTTGTTCTGACAACATTTCGTCAGACATTTAAGCATACTTAGTAATTTTAACATAGAATTGAACAATAAATGAATTTAATTAAAAATTATTTATGAGTTTTTCAACAGTCACTACAATATTTTAATCTGTATTACATACATAACATAATAACAAATAAAATAATCAATTTGAAATCATCATTTATTATGTAATAAAATTTCATGTATTTAGAATTCCCCAATCGAGAACATGATACAAAACAAGTATATACATTTCACTATTAATTACAAACAATAACAACGAAACCGCCCATTCAATCGAACCGTATCAAAACCCGAGGTGGTTGTAATATTATTATTACCGTCCTAATCAGCATACATTTCCACCGCACATTTCCAACCGAGCGATCACATAACAATATCCGACACTAATAAAGGTCTCAATCCTTTCAGCTGTACGATATTGTCTACTCTAATTGGCATTAAAATCCACCGAAAGAAGTGAGGTAACCCCCAAACAAGCGCTTATCATCACATCAGTGCACTAAACCCGCGTCGCTTCCCCGCCGCATGTTCCCCGCATGTTCCCCGCATGCCCGCCGCATCCCCGCCGCATGCCCGCCTCCGGCCTGCAGCTAATGAATATAATTCCTTGCCCCCAGGTATAACGGGGTCGATTAAGATCGCCCACCACAATAATTAGCTCATCAAATATCTCCGATACAACATGTTATATTAGAATGGACCTTAATTTTTTTTCTCTTTATTTTTTTAAGGGACTTTGGTTCCTTAGAACATGTCAGTCCCATTATATCTGAAACTTGATTAACCAATTAGAAAGGATTCGTTATGATTGTAAAGAATTACACTTTTGATAGTGCTTACCTACCTTTATAATTATAGTAACGTACTAAGTTTTGAAATCATTCATTTATTTTAATACTAGCTTTCGCCCGCGAATTCGTCCGCCTGGAATTAAAAAAAAAGTAAATACCCTATGTGTCCTTCCAGTATGTCCTCTACATCTCTACCAAATTTCATTGAAATCTGTTCAGCCGTTTAGGCTACAAACTCTAACAAACTTCCATCCATCTATCCATCCATCTATCCATCCATCCATTCATCTAAACTTTCGCGTTTTATTAGTATTGTGCAAATTATACCTTATCGGAGTAAATTTTCAACCCCCATCTAGTCTTCTAAGGCTATAAAATACTTCTGGAGACATCGTAATTTAAAACAACGTCCAAAATCTCTAATCAAATATTCTAAATAAAATGCAACAATTTAATTTAATATGTTATGATTGAAAATAATATAACAGCGTTGTGCACCGTCGAAGGGTAAAGCCCTCTGGGGACGCGTATTATAACCTCGCATAATATCCGCGTCGTCACTCAAGCGCAATAAATACCCAAATAAAGCGCAAATAATACCCAAATCGCTCATCACCGCCGACGTACCTCCCCCAACTATAATTATCTATAATCAGAAGTTACCCCGGCTGTAATCAGTCCTTGCGCCCGGTGTTCATTACAATCACTATGATTTGCATTACTGTTGACTTTGATTGCACAAAACGCATGTGTTTATTTTCATTACGTTCAAGTTATATTATTTACTCCACAGATAATACAATGACCCGACATTTATGTATATTAAAAAGCATTGTTTTGTTTACAGTTTCTAAATATAACAACAGTACCACAGTACAATTTATAAGCTGCTGTCAAAATTGACCTTAGATGGCTTGGGTTTATCTCATTTTTGACAGCTAACATACCTTTTACAAAGCTAACTGCACACAAAGTATTAACTAGACTCGTGTTGTATTAATTTAGAATGAGAAACCTTCCCTAAGTGCTTAATTAACGGTTCCGATACCACGTTTACATTATTCCAGTACAGCGATCGAATGGAACGCTGGATTACTAATGGATTTATGTACACCCACACTGTAATACACTGTGTGAGAATTGCTAAAATGCAGTAGCTTAAAAACACTTATATATTCAAGTTTACAGAGTTTAAAATTATGTAAATGTATATAATACTTATCTGAAAATGCGTTTACACATTGTGTTATACCCTCATAAATAATATGCGTCGAAAATACGTCCTGACCCCGACCTCGAGTCGATTAAGCATCACTAGGTCTTCCTTCAATTTCATATTTATAAACGGGGATTACGCAAAAATGCCAGCGTAATGGATCACCTACAGGACTTAGGCCGGGCGATCCGTTGTCGGACACGAGGGGGTGTAGGGAAGGCAAATTTGAGAGGGGGGGCGAGGGCGGCAAGGGTCTGATCGCCGGGCTCATCCATCACGCGGCTCACGCATGTGAATTGGGGCGTTTTATCTGGAGATAGCCGCGGATGGATCCTGGATACCTATTTAAATATTTTGTCGTTTAGCGCAAGTTTATGCTTGTAATATAACACGCTTTATGACGTTGCTAACGACCACTAGTGTAGTAGATAACTCAATAGAGATCATTTTAACTCGGCTTTAAATGAAAATTAGGTAGACAGATAGTGCTTAATGCTAAAAGTAATAAAATAGGATGTGTAATTTACTTGTGAGTGCTTTTTAATTTGTATTTCGCTAGCACAATAAAAGAAGCATCTCTACTGACGATGTTAAGTACAGAAACAAAAAACACGAATGCAAGTTTCACCGCTACGCAGATGGAAATGTTTGCAATAAAATCAACAGGGCAAATTTCGACAAGCACACTTTTAAACTGTACCTAAATGGCTCTTGATATTCTTTCGCTACTGTTCCTCGAATACCTTTTAAGTTTCCAAAAAAAAGTCCTTTCATTAAGCATTTCGCTGCGCCGAAAAGTTTATCCTCGGATTTGTTCGAGCTGTGATTAGTCACTTGACCACTCTTCAGAAAAAAAATGTATCTGTTTGTTTAACAACAAACGGTACGTAAAAAAGTGTTTTTGATATTCAAAGTTTTGAATTTATATGTATGAAAGTGATTACAATATTATTGAATTTGACAACTAAATATTACTTTTAAAATTATAAATGCGAAAGTGTAGATGGATGGATGTTTCTTAGAGTTTGTAGCCCAAACTGTTGTAGGGATCTCGATGTAATTAGGCATAAATGTAGAGGATATTCTGTATCCTCTACATTTATGAATAATACGGAGAAAATTCTAATTCATAGAATTAAAATGAAGGTACTTTTCTGACAATTACTGAAGACGGGACTTTTATTTGAAATCAATAAGTCCATATCGAATGACGCTAACAGACGACGTGACGCAACGTGACGCGGCGTGACGCGTCTATCACGCCAGTGGAAATGGCGTCTTCGCAACGTGACAGGTAAAATGAACACAACCAATTGACACTGCGACACGTTGACGTAGCGTTCTAATTTTTGTTTTACTGTTATCAAAAACTTTAGTCCTATACATTTAAAGTATATTTTACAATATTATATCGAACCAGATAAGTTTGTTGTACTTTTGGAACTGTGACCGTGATTGATTTGAGTGATGTTACAATTCGCGCAACGTCTTTGTGATGGAACTAGGTTGTAAATGTTCCTTCTTTGAGCACATTATTTGAACAAAGCTACTACTCAACTAGAATTGGTCAGGATTAGTCGATAACTATCAATCTGAAGTTTGATATCAAAAGTAATCTTTTCCAATACTTAAACATACATAAATGAACTCTATCTATCCCGAGAAAGTCATTAGATACAAAGAACAATATAAAAATGAATTCTAACACCAACGGCCGAATATTGAAACGAATCTTTAATACTTCGCTTCGTAAGCGCTGCTTACAACATAACAGATTTTAAACTTTTAATGGAATTTGGAGTTTAAACGTGGTCTTATCATTTAAGCCGCTGCAGCATATTTAAAGGTCGTTCCGGTATTCGGCCGTAAGTGAAATACGAATCTAAGTTTAGGTAGAGAACAAAACAAATAGTTTGTGTTTGAAGGTAGTAGAGGTTTGCAAGTACGAGGTTTGCTACACGTCATCAAACGGCCTGCAATTCAGACTGAAACTGTGAAGCTTAAATCGGGCGTGTATTTGTGCTGCGGCGAGCAAAGCGCTTCTCAAACTTTGTAAACAGATCAAATGGAAGGTTAAAGACATTGAATAATACAATTCGTTGCCTCTAGTGTATGTTTTGTTCAATGAAAATTAAATAAACGATTACCATTTTGAGCTATAAAGCTAAATCAAAAAGCAGATTTTTATTTATTGTATTGTATCTTTAATCAACTATTTATATGTTTTTTGCAAAATTTTAGCAAATATCCATATTTTATTACTTTACGAAAGTTCCTCTGAGACAAAGGCTTTCTGTTCTCGGTCCGCAGCACAGTATGAAAAGGATTTCCTATAAAAAAAATCATAATGGCATGTTACAGTTAGAACGGCAGGCGCCGCGTATAATCTGTCCATTGATCGTCGTAATCGGCTTCCAATCGTTGTAATTGTTCCTTCATTAAGTTATATAAATAGAAATGGAACCCAAACAAGTCGGCGCTCGGCGCTCGGCGTCGCAACCGCCCTTGAACTGAACGCTCGCGGAGGCTCTCGCGCGGCGGCGTGCGGGGTGCGCGGGCGCGGGGCGGGGCCGGCGCACGGCGGCCAATCAGCGCCCCTTCACATTTTTCAGCCCCCGCCCGCATCGCCGGACGCTGCCCAAAAACAAAAGGATCAAAGTCGGCGAAACCTATCTCTTTCTTTGTGAGGCCGGCGAGCGGGCATCGATGAGAGGATAGATACAGTGTGTCGCGCGGGCGCGAATCGATAAGCGCTCACCTCCCTCCCGCCCCCGCGCCCTCCGCGCCCTCGCCCCCGCGCACCCGCAGCCCCCTCTCGACGCCGGGGCGCCGCCCGCCGGCCATTTGCACGGATGTTTACTATTATTATTTTATTGAACGGACGCTCTAAGTGGCAATATAAGATTTACAAATTATGTGGACGAGGATCGAACCTGCGACGTCGGAACGGCTGAACGACAACATGGGCTCAATGTTCACAATACCAATGACTCTCCGGTTATAAAACCATACGCTATCAAGTCTATAACTTGCAATTAGAGTATACAGAGTTTGGCACGGTGACCTGCTTTTCATCGCGCTTAATCGTCTCCAAATACTATAAGTAGAATCTATACTTATTTCAACACATTTTGTTGACCGAAATTCGTAGATTTTTCAAACGGAACACCGGTTATAAAACTACTAAAGAGTACAAAACCAACGAATAGGTAAACAATAAACTTACCATTTCTATTATATCCACAAAAACTTAAATTGAAACCTGTTGATTTTTTTACACAAGTTAGTAAAAACAGACTAGTTTTTCACGTTACTTCATCTGCGAGGAATTAAAAAAATGGTAAATAGCTTCTGTGTGTACTTCCAGTTTATGTTCTACATCTGTGCCAATTTTCTTCGTTATCCGTTCAGTCGTTCTGGATATATGAACTTACTAAATCCATGAGCGTTACATTAATCTAGTCGGGAGGAGGGGGGGAATTAGCTAATTCAAAACTAACAAGTTTTGGAGTAGGTTACTCTATGTGGGTCTATAGGAATTGAAGGCATATTGTCATAGTATTGCAATTTTCAACTCTCTAGGAGACAGTTAAGTATAAAAAGAAGATCGTCATTGCTATATAACAACAGAAAAGGAGAGATAGATAAAGAAGGGGAGAGTTTTATATTGAACCGAATATAAAGTTAGCAAATGGGCTGAACGTAAAATGACTGTACTAATAATTATCGGGTAAATGGTTTTATAAATTGTTACTGTTCATCGTTAGTTCAATAAACTCCTATTTAGGTACTGTACACTTCGGACAATAAATAGAACATTAATATCGACAGAGGGGTTAGAAGAAGCTGGACTTAAAAGTACAATAAATATCAAAACCACCATAAGAGAACATTATTTTTAGACCCTATTCCTAACCTAGTTCATTGGCTAACGACAAAACATGCTTTTATATTGGGTAGAGTAAGTTACGGAGTTTTATACTGTTACATAAAATGAAAGAAGTATTTATGTAGTCTTAATTTCACCCATGTTTTAGTTTAGATTCCCTTTAAATGGTGATCCTGTACGTTTAAATCGTTTTTTATTTGTTTTGCACTATGTTTGTTACTAATATTATAAAGAGGAAAACTTTTTTTGTTTATAATGAATAGACACAAAAACTATTGGGCCGATTTTAAAAATTCTTTCACCGTTAGAAAGGTAATTTATCTGTTAGTAACATAAGCTATATTTTTCATTTCTTTATTATTTTTTTAAAATTTCACGCGGATGGAATCGCGGGCAAAAGCTGGTGTAAATTAAAAGGCTTGGAACGTAAGCTGTTATTTTAATATGGACATAATGTTATATTTGGACTACGCCAGAAGGGGGGGGGGCGTAGATAGAGTAAAGAACCAAGTAATAAAAAGTGTAAATTGAACGAATTAATTCGTGCATGAATAATAAAAAAAAGTGTACACAATACAAAGTTAAAATTTAAAGTGATAGTTAAAAAGAGAAAAGTTTTTATAGTATGTAAATATCGATAAATCACAAAGCAAATTGTAATTCCTTATGTCCACGATTTTATGTGCCTAGTCCAGTCTGGTGATGATCTAACAAAGTTCACTACTTATCGATCTTCGTTGTTGTACTACTTATTATCTTTGTATAGGTAATTTTTGACATTATGCAATAATGAAATAAATGTAAAATTACTAGCTTTCGTCCACGACTCTATCAGCGTGGAATTAAAAAAAAAAACAAAAACAAAAGTAAATAGCCTATGTGTTCTTCCAAAGTAGCCGCTACAACTGTGCCAAATTTCATCTGGATCCGTTCGACCCTTTAGGCTTCAAACTTTAACAAACATTCATCCATCCATCCATCCATCCATCGATCCATCCATCTAAACTTTCGCATTTATAATATTACTTAGATAAGATTAGTTTGATTTAACATATTTTTGAATTAGATACCCAAAATGGAGCAGTACAATACCCCAAAATATTTAATTACATTGATACCTAAATACTGTATGTGGTAGTTTAACGTTGTGCATAAATCTATTACAGTATTATTTAATTACGAAACATAATAGGTATAATATTTAGGGGTTATAATTTGCAATCAAAAAATCTCCGTACTTCTTCAGGCAACCTTTGACCGTTTTATTTGTTTTAGGCTGAGAATCGCATTCGTTATTTTTGATGTTTTTCATATTAAAATTCATCAAAATCAATAAAGGTAAAACATTCTGAAAAAAGTTGCCCCTTAAAAGACCAGAAAAGCGCCATCTGTTTCGCGCATGACGAACTAAAATAAAGTAGGAGGTGCTGCCATCTATCACAGAAATACGAGCATCGGAAACTCGATGTTAAACCTAAATATAGAGGGCACCACTGCTAGTACTAGAAAATTGTTAAAAGCTAAATTAAAATACCAATATTCACATTTTACTATCAAAATAAATCGCTAATATCATAATCCCGAAGTGTTGCATCTATCTATAATATTATATTTGCACTATTTTGAGCTTTTCTTTGTTTGCTGCGTAATAGACTGTTTTACCGACCTCAACCCATTTCCGCTTGCCGCTTGAAGACATCACGCAAACGCGAACTCGATGTAATGTAGCTAACTTCATTTTATAAATGTTCGATCTCCTTCAACTACGTTGAGGCTTGTACATTTTGGAGATTACGCTTTTCGGTAAATATTGTTTTGCTCATTGAAACAGTGCAGTTTAACATTTTATTATTCCTATTCTAGTCAAAGGTGAGTGCGATGAATTAGTGTGTCCTGTGACTAGAATAAATTGGCGCGTTAGATTCTGTCAACACAGCATAATGTTCACATGCTGTGGGGTTTATGCACGTGTAATTACAGTATATTTGTTCATTTCCATTTGCAGAAATGGCTCTAAGTGTTGCACTACCTCTAACTGGATTGGAGACGGAGAATTTCAACTCCTTCAGCTCGTTCATAGACATAGCGGGCTTGTCTCAATCGCAGACAAGTCCGAGTCCATCTGTCTCTAGTGAGTCTAGCGGTATCGGCTCGCTGGGGTCGCTCAAATCAGAGTCAGTGAATAGCGACTCCTTGCCTTCTAGTCCTCAAACTACGGAAAAGGTAAGCATTATTCCTATTTTGTCCATTTTTGTTTGCATTTGTCCTGGCCTTGACCTCTCTATTTTCATAATATTCTGTAATGGCGAATGTCTTACGCTAACGTTATTGTGTACAATTGACATTTGATAACGGAAAGATTTCGCGAGCCGTGGGGTTAAAGATTGAAGCATAAGATAATGATATTGTAATTAAATTAAAAATAAATGATAAAACATAAACCTATTATAGTTATTATATGACATTACGTGAAATTTGTTTCTAAAAATACAAATGTCAATAGTGTGAGAAGCAGGATTAATGCTAATTAATATCTCGTTTTTATTTACTCGTTTTACATTAGTTTCCTTTTAAAATTTCAGAAAGTATTCGAACCATTCGTGCAACCTCAACCACGTCCAAAGGAACAGAAGGCTGAAGATATCAAAATAAGATATGAGCAACGCGACGTTCTCAACCTGATGGCCAATCTCACCGATTCTAAATGGAACTACCGTGCTACAGTGCTGCCACCAAAGGACCCTGCACTGTTCTTCGCTAACCGCTCGCAGTATCACCGGCTGGGGCCGTTTGGAACGCACACACAGTATGTAAAAGACTCTTGCCATTTCTGTGGCTTCTCTTGGGTTGTAGCCGCCAAGGATTGAGGTGACGATGTATCAACACAAACTTCAGAACAAATGTTGGGTATGACTGGGACACATCAGGGTGCGTACCAACTTCTGTCTCGCAGTTGTTTGGTGCTTCCATCGCCATACCCATCCAGTAAATCAACGACTACAGTTCTCAACTGACGACTTATCATTTTACTTTTAAATGATAGGATACTCCACTTATTTTCGGAGTTTTTGTATTCACATAATCGTAATTGCTTTAAGTTTAGGATACAGTAATGAATGTTAGACTAATTTGACCAAAACATGACAGTTCCTTCTCTGGGAACTGAGTTGTTGATTTAGTGCAATTTTGTAATATTTTTCTATATGACAGTGCATCTCCATGTGGCCCGGTCTTACGGATGACTGTGGAATATGTAAGTTGTTATCGTCCCACGCATTTCGTAGAGTTACATTTTGAACGTGACTTAATACTGTGATCTTAATTTAAACAAAGCAATTTTAGAAAAATTCTGTGAAACGTGCGACGATATAAATTACTTTGGTTAAAACAAATAACTTATTTGTTTGTGTGATAATGTTAGGCTTAATTATATTTAAACAATGCCATAGGAATACAATTAATTATAATTTGGCATTTTCCTTGTCTAAGCACTGAAAATAACTTGGAATCTACTCTTCCATTGATGTTACAATATTCTTTATTTAAAACAGAAATCATCTTATTAATTAATTAATATATTACGCTACACTTAGTTCCTTTTAGAATTGTTAATGATTTGTTATCCAAAGAATCTATTTGTTTTTAATATGAATTTAATATATTATCTATAAATTGTTGATCAGAACAATTTATATTGATTAGTATAAAATACAATTGATTGATAAATTCAATCAATGGATTTTGTTCCCAAATATATTTAAATTAAAAAGCAATATTTAAATTTTCGACATTTATTTGATGAATTGTATCTCCCACCATTACATCTAATAGTTTTTATTTAAATATTGTTTTATAATTATCTTTAGGGCTGTAGGTGTAATTATTTTATTATATTCCACAGTCATAATGAATAGGTTTGTCAATGTTTCAACCAAAAGGCTGCTTCTCGGATGTTTTTTTAGTTACGGTTTTGACGAGATGGCACGAATTTAAAGCCAAGCTATAGGTTAATTTTAAGATGTAATTATGATGTTGGATGTACCGTCCGAGCATTACATAATAGTGGTGACATTCTCTAGAGGATATGATCTTGATACATTGCTCTAAAATCAATTTCCTATCAATTTTATGAAATGCTTAATGTCTCACTTTGTATGAGAAGCCCGCAGAGCACATAGTTGGATGGGTGATCAGTGCATATCATCACAAATTATAGCAGTGATTAGATAAACTAAGGTATTAGTAGTTGTTACAGATGTTTTAAAAGTTTTGTGTCATTGATGTGCCCAGATGCTGGGCTTAGTGAAATTATACTATGTGTGGTACAGACTGGCAATATCTCTATGTAAATGCATATTTAAACTAATATCCATGGTCTCTTAATTTTAGTCAAGATATTTAATAGTGTGAGTCTCTTCAATTATGTATAAGTAATGTGTAATACTAACTATACTAATGTAAAATTGATACTGTCCTTCTGTGCAACTTTAGTTCTTCTATGTTGTGATCAGCTTTAAATTGGAACTGGAGTATTTGTACATGATGACATATTTCCCACAAAGTTATTTTTATAAAAGTAAATGTTAATATGTGACAATACGGTTTGTAGTTTTCAAAATTTTCTTTATACAACTACTCTAATGGTGTGAAAATTTTGGAAGGGACCAACATCCATGCATTAGGTTTCTTTTATGAATGACAAGAACAAAATTTAGATTCATAAATAGTTTATCATGTTCCAAATTGACATTGCATTTTATCAAACGCTTTATCTAAGTCATCGCTGTGTATTTGTTTCCGTTTGTAATCGATATGGGCTATGAACATTGCTGATAAAAGAAATTAGTTATCGTTTCTACATTATTTATTTATTATAGTGTCAGTTGGTCACGAACTGAACTGAACATAGCATGGATCTCAGAATGCAGCTTAGATTAACGTGAAAGCTATCAGTGGACACCATTCCCGGAGAGAGCCACACTTGTAAACTATTGTAGGGGTGTGCGTATAGCGTGCTATCTCCTCATTCACACATACTCACAAAATGGTTGTTATCGTTATTTTTAATCCAATGTTGCATTCAGATTATTTTTAGTTTTTAATATGTAATAATGACAAAGCTTCGATCGAATGTAGAGAGGGAATGTTCGGAGCGATACGCACAGTAGTGGCGCTGGGCGGCGCAGAGGCCGAGGTGCGATGCAATATTTGCATTCCAGTTGTGTTGTAAGTTGCTGTGGATGGGTATAGTTGTTAATGTTTATTTAAATCCACATTTGCCAAATATTTTGGTTGTTGTGCTATTTATTTGAATATTTTTTTCCGAAGTAATCAATTTAGTACCTTCCAATATCTGTCTTTAAGTAAGTTTACAATGTTTTAATCGTTTCAATTTTATGCATTTTATTTTGTTTAGACAAATCATTATACACGATATTATACTTATTATCTGTTGTATTTATATCTATTGTTCATTATTTTTTCTCATCGAACTGTAGTCAAATGACAGTATTTTTATAATGAAAATTGTATAAGGATGAAGGGTTTTGGCCGGGCGGCTGGCGGCAGGGCAGCGGCCGTGGCGGGGCCGGCGGTGTCGCCCGGCTGTATTACGTATATCTAATAAGCATTATGTAGGTTTAGCGAAATAGATTAACTCGGAGACAAACTCCAAGTACCAAAACTTATTGGTTCGATGTTGTTCTCGTATTATCGTGATATAGTGCGTCGCGCGCGGCGCAGAGCTCAATATTTTAGTAACCCTTAAGAAAATTAATACCTCTTTTGAAAAGATTATAATATATATTATATAGTATATCCAATCGATAATCACATATTATGTATTTCCCTGTTTATTTTGATGTGATATCATAAATGACTGATCTGAATTTAGTTTTTAAGTTGGTTATTGATACGCAGTGCTATTTCGAGAGTGTAATTAAGATTTAATATTGAAAGTGCCAATGCTCGTAATTTAAACTTTGACTGTTCCTTTAATCCACTTCAGTATAAGCAATCGTATCTTCCTTGTAACGTTAAGTTGTCATACATTACTCGTAACGACATCCACGTAACGTGCACAATCTCAGTAATGCTTGCAATATTATGTGTAACGTGTTTTAATTCCTCACTTATAATTTAATCCAGCGTAATATTAAGAGTACAATATGAGATGATGTTATATCATTCTAGTATCAAAATTAGCCGAAGATGTTAATATTATTATTAGTTAGGTAAAATTTTAACATAGCTTCGTATAATTGGGATGTTTTAGTATTTAGTAGTGTATTACGGCGTAGTGGCAAATGTCTCGTGAGTGTAATGTGTCAATAATACTCGAGTTGTAAGCTCCGCCAGGGGCGCCATCGCCGCCATCGCCGCGCATACGCAACTGACGATAGACACTAGGCGTTTATTTGTTGTAATTATAATAATAGCCGTAGGTATTTTATGGTACTTAAATAATTATTCTTGCGATGCCTTAATTCTGGTTGTCAATTAGACATGTCTGCCTAGAGTGTTATTGTTTTTATTTATTTTAGTTTTTGCTGTTCCGGCTTCCTCCGTGAACTTCCAGTCCAGGCTGTTCTTTTGAAATAATTTTGAGGTCGATTTATTTTTACCTAAGTGTTCTTATTAAATGTTACCAAAATGTTTTTAATAAAATATTTTTATATGTAACCAAAGTCGTTTGATTTTTAACTCCCGCATATTTTATCAATCATTCCTAGTCGAACTATTATTAATGTTGCGGAGGAGGTATTTATTCTGGTCCGCTTTGTGAGTGTATAAATAACGCACGCGAACGTGACTCAATTTCTACATGTTTCTGTAAACAACTCGAATTGTGCGAAAGTTCGAAACAATTTTTTTAGACCTGTATAAGATATATTTCAACACGTGATCGCGTATAATATTTTCATGCAAACTAAAATACGAAATGTTTCATCACAAAATGACTTGTAATTTTTTAGACTTTCCCAATTTCAAGTATCCTTATATATGACCATTTAGACATTCTTTTTTCTTATAGTATTCACGTGAAATAGGCACTTACTGTCACAGGTCGAGAAACCTGAGCGAAAAGCTATGGCGTCATCTCGTTAGCATGTCGCCAAGTGGAATATAATGCGCACAAAATCACGGTCACATTGTGTCGTAGTGAATATTATAATGCCTTACATCATAACGGTGCGTTTCCACTAACGAAACACTTGTACAAAACATTTTAAGGCTTGTGTCAAAGTGAAAACCCACAGTTATTGTTGTTGTTACTTTAAAGGTAAAAATTTATCTATATCAATGTTATAAAGAGGAAAGATTTGTATTTTGTATCTATTGAAATAACCCAAAAAGTATTTGGCCGATTTCAATTCTTACGTCGTGGTTAACCTACGTTATCAGTAAGTAACATAGACAATGTTTTATATTTTTTTTTATTTCACGCGGATGAAATCGCGAGCAGCAGCTAGTTCTTAAAAAACGTCTCGGTCGTAGCATCTTAAGATTTGTTTCATTTTAACTGTCTACTTCTTTAGTTTATTATTTCCTAGTTCATTGATTTATTTAATAAGAACTATTATAAAAACAGTGTATGGTGTACTAGACGCCGGACGCTAATAATTACGTAATTGTTTACACATTTATTAAGCGATGTTACATCACAAATGTACTATAAATATGTTTACAATTTCCATGTTAACTGAAATTATAAAATAAACAAGGCATATTTTAATCTAGATGTTGTTATTAAATTTGCTTACTACTATTTACTGCTAGATAAAATTTATCAGTCCATATTTTTTGCAGATGAACGATAGGTTTAATTTCACGCCTTTTAAAAACACTTAAAGCCGACGAGTTTGTATTCCTGATTTATACTATTATAATATAATTCATTATATACAAAATATTTTTGTATATGTATAAACAAGCAAGGCGTTATAAGCTGGGTCCTCAACCAGTAAAATGGTATGACAGACTTTATAGTCAAAAGTAGTGCAAATAAACATGATTTTGTCGTTTTAAACAACATTTTGTTAATTTTCCGTATGAATATTTAAATCATAGGTCATTTACTTCGACATTGCATCATAACAGCTTACACTTTAACCTCCATGTTACATATTGATCCCGATAGGTACTATTTTTGATGCTAATCAATAATTGATGAAGAGAGCAAAGATAAATAAACAAGATGGACGCTCGGATAAAACAGACTCCACAGTACCCCCCTGCCATCTAGTATTTGACAGAAACAACGATATCAAACAATGTCTACGGAAATCTATTGACAGCGCCATCTATATTTGAGTTTCAGTTGCATTGGAAAGCTAAGAGATGTCGCTAGAAGCATGAAAAGCACCATTGGAAACTAAAATAATTTGGACTATAGATTCCTTGATGGAATTTAGCGAAAATATAAAATACACATAAAAGATATTAACTAGAGGTAAGTTTCTTAGCTTTGATGCTAGAGGGCTTCGAAGCTTGTGTTTTTTTTTTACTTTTGTCAAATGTTTGACACGGAATTTCTTTTGTAGCAATAATTTTAGTTAATTACCTAGTTTATTAATTTTCAAATCTTCAAGTTATAAACTACCGCATACCGTGTAATAAACACTAGCTAGACCGACCAAACCCAAGATTTTCTTATTAATACAAATAATACTTACTTCAATTTTTCCTTTGTAAAAAATATGTCCTCAGCTTAATTCTCATTACAATTGGATAATACATTTCCGCTATTAAAAGTATAAAGTACCTTTTTAATATTAAATGTAATTTCAATGCAACATAATTTCGATAGTCTGCGGTCTGAAATGTTTTTATTCTCTCTATTATGGAGGCAATGATGTTTTTGTTTGGAATATCCACTTTTGTGCCGGTATAATGGGTGTATTCATTCAGTTGGGAGCGAAAAGTGTCGCTTTTATCAGTTGCACAATGGTCGGGAATCAAAGAAATTACAATTTCCACAGACCGTCGTTCTCCACGGCGAAATAAAGACGCGATTTGGTACTCCTTTGTTGTTTAATTTAAACGATTGCTACTTTAATAAATAATCATTATTTATGACACATTCAAATTATGTAAAGTAATAATTCATTAAAAACACGAAACCTATAAAGATTTATGCGTAGAGGTATCTATCTACTCTCCTCTGTAACGGGCGTGAGCTTGTTGTTTTTTTTTTTATTTAACTTGGAGTACTAGGGTAACGTAATTTTAAGGTTTCATTCACAGGCTTACATTATTTACCTAGGTAATTTTTACAAAATTAATATCTTTTTAAATTACATTTTTTTTAAACGAAATGAGTTCATTTTCTTTGAACTACTCAAATTAAGATAATACAAAAGCAGCTTCTTCTTTTGTCCACTTATAAAGAAGTCGTCGCGAAATTTGGGAGCTTACATTTTTGTATTCTTTATAAATTCCCTTTCTTTTACGAGTTTTTAGTGCAACTATTATCTTATTAATTTCTCTCTGAGGTATTCTTTTAGTATTTACAGCATTTAAAAACTTCCATTAAATTAAGTACGTACTTTTGAAAAAAGACAGAAAGACTTGAATCATGAGATCTGTGAAGACGTATCTTAAAACTAACCTCAAAATCAAAGAATTGCGGCGTTAAACGAAACCAGAATAGTATTGTATTATCTATATCTAAACTAATATTATAAAGAGAAAAGATTTGTATTTTTATATGTATCGTATTGAATTTTAAAAATTCTTTCACCTTTAAAAAGCTACGTTATCAGTAAGTAACGTATACAATTTTTAATTTTCCACAGAAGAAATTACGAGCAACAGCTAGTGTGACAGAATTGAATCGAATGTCGAATGCATCTTTTTATTAGAAAAGGAACAGTAGATCGCCTATTATTTTATCCGTACATGGACTTTATTTTTTTAGTATTAAGAAAATCAATTTAATAATGATGTTAATAATATATTCAATGAGGTTGAAAAAGACGTAGTTACCCCGCGTTTACTCGAATATTGACAATTGGGGATGTGAGAGGTGACGCGAGTTACATCCGCACTAATCAGAGCCACATTCAGACTGAATTAATTTACTTTCGAGTATCTTAAATCATAACGTTTTAGAACTTTCAGTAGTCACAAGACGTTGAAAAGTTAATAGTAGTAGAGTTCAATACATATATTTTGATTTGATTAGTAGAAAAATTACAGTAACTATTTTTAAATATCGTTTTATACTTCTAAGATAATATCAGATATAAGTTTAATTATCAAATCCTAAATCGAGACAAATAATGATTCATCAATAGAAATTTCCTAAGATAATCCAATGAAAAAATAAAATCATTTAATATTTTACTAGCTTTCGCCCGCAACTCCGTCTGAACTTAAAAAACAAAAGTAAGTAGCCTATGTTTCCTTCCAGATTATGTCCTACATCTATGCCAAATTTTACCAAGATCCGTTCAGCCGTTTAGGTTACAAACTTTAACAAACAACCATCCATCTAAACTTTCGCATTTATAATATTAGTATGATTTGTAAGGCGCTATAGCTAAATCACTAGATACACATATTGTTCCGGGTGTTAAACAATACTCTACCCGGTAATTCCGCAATCACAATTAATTAAGTCGTAATGCGTGACATTTGCTCCGGTCAATGTATTCTCAAGAGAGGTTAATTCATTGTATACTAACATCACTGTGTGTATTGCATATTAATTATGTGAGATAAATTAATCGAGTATGATTCTCTCTTTGTTACGAACTTCTTAGAGATCTATACTATTATAATAAAGCGTAAACACACACTTCTTTATTGCCTAAGTTGCCAGCAAATACAGCATGTTTTCGAATAACTATTTTTTTAATAAAAAGCACTACACTTACGTTTTTACTACACGCTTTAGGCTATATATTTTCATGCCGTTAAAGTTAAGGGTAAATATTTTGGATAAAAACCCTAATGTGGGAAAGAGACCATAAGTTGTTGCCAACATCAAGGAAGCAAGGTTGCCATGGTTTGACATCATGTCATAACATTTTGACAACATTTTGTGAACAATTAAATGAAAATTTTATAATTTCATACGGATAAAGTCGCATGGGAACAGCTAGTAGTAAATAAAACGACGGCTGTTCATCATTTGCATCAGCTAACTAGCTTATAATGAGACTTAAGGCCTAAAAATAGCTTAAAAATGTCGTCACTGTCAGATAAGGGTATAAAAACCGATATTTCCATCAGATATTTTACTCGTTGGATTGTTATCAGACACTTTACAATTCGGTGGGATATGTATAAATCATACCAATATTACAAAGGTGAAACTTTAGATGGATTGGATGGATGTTTGTTAGAGTTTGTAGCCTAAACGGCTGAACGGATCTGTATTAAATTTGGCATATATGTAGAACATAGTTTAGAAAACCGCATAGGCTACTCACTTTTGTTTTTTTTTTTATTTCCACACGGATAGAGTCGCGGGCAAAAGCTAGTAACTTAATAAATCTTCCTTCTTAATAACATTTTAAATGTGAATGTTTAGATACATGGATGCTTGTTAAAGTTTGTAGCTTAAACTGCTGAATGGATCTCGATGAAATTTAGCATAAATATAGAGGATAGTCTAGAGAAACTCATAGGCACACTTTTGCACTTTTTTTAAATTTTGTTACTGTTAGTAGAAACCGGAGTGGCGGGAACAAGAAAAAGCAATCTTTGCTGAGGAAACTTATACTATGTGAATATATAATTTCATGTTCATAAAAAGCTGTGTATTTTCTAAGGGAAACAGAAAATATCGCTCAATGAGCAATGTTAAACAGTGCCGCATTGAAAACAGTTGAAACCTTTAGAAAATCACCCTCCTTTCGAGTCGCTTTTCGCAGCCTCCATTTATGTTTTCCACATTTTCCATATACAATTTCGCGTCTGTTATGTCGACCAAATCTTCTATTGAACACACACTCGGGGGCTGTGCCAATTCACAAGTAAATTAATTCCATTCAATAGCAGACCAACAGTTTTCATCAAAGTCCGCTAGGTGGCGAAGTCTTTGCTCAAACTTCTATGACTAATCTAAAGCTAATAGTTACTTACTCTTCATATATTTGTAATCGAAACAAAACTAGTTAATTCTTTATTTTCTTAAATAGTTTTGTTATTTATCTGTATATCTGTTAACTGCAGGAATATTTTTACTTAACATATTGCCATCCTTCTTAAGTTTGAACGACAGACAACAAATGCTTTTTAAATCGTTTTTAAATTCGACATATTGAAAGTAAACATCCAAGCAATAATAAGTGAGAGTTCAACTATAATCCAATGCTATTGAGTTTTAAAAAGATTATCGACATGTAATAAAATCAGATTTCATTGTAGTTATTTCCCTATTTGGTGGTAAACAAAAAGTGGCTGGGTGCTGGCTGGTAACGCAATTGGGCCACCTTTTGTTCCACGTCCGCTCCGGCGAGTATTCTTTCAGTGGCGCCTGGAACAACTGTTTCTAGAACGATAGCCTCACAATGCGAGCGCACTATTGTCGCCGCGGTAATTGTTCCTTGCCTCATCTAGTCGAGGGTTAGCTAATGGCCCAGTAATTTGGTGTTATAAATAAAGACCGGCAGCGAACGCGTCAAGTAACTATGTTGTTACTTTCGTTAAGTGGACTCATAAGGGTGCGAAGGTGACTGAGAACTTAATTGGTATAAGCTGAGTATGAAATATTAAAAATCCCTCGTGTTAATACCAGGTGCTTAGAACTGGCAGTTCAAATTGTAACGTAAATGAAGAGAGTGCATTTAAAAATTTTAAATGTAGGAAAAGATTCTATTTTCAAATTAGATCTTTGCTCACGCTCCAACTAAAATATAGAACATTTTCCATAAAGCTATTCAGCGAGCCGGCTAAGGAGTGAATCTTTATGAATGCCACCAAATTGTATGAGAGCAGTCCTCTTTCAAAACTTCTCATGAATAGTGTTAATTCGCTATAGCGAGTTTGCTCGGCGCTCGTCAATGGACTATTTGGAGACTTGAGAAGCGTGCAGCCTCACAAAGTCGCAATATTGTGTATGGAAAACGCGGGAAATATGAATGGCGCTTCGTGGAAAGGGACACGCAGTGGGGGCGATTTTGTAAAGAGCTCTCCACGTTACTGAATATTTAACAATTCTCACAGTGGCGTATTTAACATTCTGTTGCTGCATGCGGTCTTTCAGGAACACTTTCTTTACAATATTAAATATAAATGCCGAATTGTTCTCAAGTAGATATTTAATTTTAAACGTCGACGTCATGAGTTTGTGAATGGAAAAGAAAAGAGTCAATTAGTTGTATAATACGGCGGACAACCCTTGTAACACTTAGTATTTCAGATTCTATATCGCATCGCTTCGAAAGCGAAAAGGAAAAAACGGGGCGTGCCTGAACAAAGCGGGCTATACAATAGAGGCGAGCGAACAATGCTAACTAGAGGAGACACGGCTGTGCCTTGTATCATTCGCAGATAAAGACGCGAGGAGATAGCAGTAGCGACGACGACGATGTTACAACTTTATTGTGGGCGGCAAAACAATCGACCAATGATCTCTTAGCATCTTACAAACAACGTACACATATGACGGTTCAAACTTAATTGTGACCTAATTCTTATAAACCCAAGTAGTATTTAAACAATTTAATATTAAAATAAAAATAGTTCTAATCGAATATATAAGAGCGTATTCAGTATTAATGAAGTCGACAGTAAAAGTGGAAATATAAATATAAAAAAAGAGACGCGTATAACAATCCGTATGAAAATTCAAACGACACTTAGAACATAGCACATCCGCAAGCTCAGCACTAACAACAGAGTCCACAACAATGTGCCCTCTGAAGAGCTCCGAACAATCGAATGAAGACAATAAGCAGCGATACTCCGAGACAAAAAGAGGCGAAATAAAGGCTCACTTGTTTCCTGGCCGCATTGTGAGGAACGGGAGAGGGCAGAGACAAAAGCGTAATGTGCCACGGGCCCAAACAATGGGGACTGAGCCATTATTGTTACTGTAGCGGCGCTTTAGCGAAATATGTACGCGGTGCCCGTACTACTGCCAGCTACGAACTTGACATGGTATCGCGGCCTTGCGGACTAGAGTTTTCTGCGACACGCTATACGCTTGCTTCCTGGCCGCGCTCGCGCAATCTACTCACTGGGTCACCTTACTAAATAAACTACAATGTATCACTAATTAATAATGTAAAAAATTTATATAGAAAATATATAGGACTTGTTTTGAATTTATATAGAATAAGTATTCGACAAGGGTTTTTCATTTTCATATTGAGTCATGGTTCATGACATAATTTGGTTATTAATCAAAAAGTCCAGACGCACTGCGCGCCTTTAGTCTCATGCATTATTATTTCTGAAAGTGACTTTTTACAGTAGATTAAACGTTTCGTTCCTCTTTACTATACCAAAGTTCTTCGATGTCATTTAAGGATTGTAATTTTGGTATTTTCAAAAAATTAAAAAATTATCGAATGAACAATGTAATAATTTTTTTCGAATATCATGCGGCTGAAGCCATAAAGGAACAGTTAGTTCTTTATATTTACATTATATCAACAAAAGCAGTAGCAATAGTAGTAGTAGTATACCATTTACCAAATCATTTTTAAACTAACTCCTAAAATCATAGACCATAGACAATTTTAACAATCGATTTTTTTTTCAATCCTTTAAATAATTAGATGCATTCCATCATAGCAATGGCCAGTCCGCATTCGGAGTGCATCGTCCTCGGTCGGCTGGCCATGAATGAGCCGCGGGGTTCTCCGGTCTCGTTCAGACGCATCAAAATTCAATCTTTCACCGTAACATTTTCATATTAAATTTGAGTCCTGCTATTCAGTTTATTTACTGATGCTGCGATTCGTAAATATGATTGCTTTAAGTCTGGTTGAATTGATTGGTATTTTAGTGCAACTTTCGTATATCATAATAGTTTTTTTTTACAAATAAATTAAGATAAATTTTACAAAAGTAAATTCCTGATATAATTAGCAAATGTAAAATGGCTTTGTGATATTGATGAAGATTACAAATAAACATAGTTCGTATTAGTAATATCAGTCCTTTACTTTTTTTTTATTTTCGTTGTGTATTATAACTAGCTGATCCCGTGCGGCTTCATCCGCATTAAATTATAAAAACTTTATTTTATTGTTAACATTTGTCAAATTCTTAATTGCAAATGTCAAAATACCAATTACCTTACTATGGCAAATTTGCTTCCTTTATGTTGGCAGCTGCATACGGTCTCTTTCCCGCATTGGGCCTTTTACCCAATTTATTTACCTCCTAAGTTTAATAGCGGGAAATATATAACCTAAAGCGTACGTAAGTATAGGGCTTTTTATTTAAATTTTTTTTTTAAAATATGCTGTAATTGCTGACATCTTAAGCCATAAAGAAGAGCGTGTTTTCGCTTTATTATATTTGTATCGATAGTACAGATGTAAAGTCAAAATTTATTCTTGTATCTTTATCACGTCATCGCATAAATTAAAAAGAAATTGTGGTACCATTCAAGGCACCCCTTTTCTCTTAGAACGATTAATAAAATTTTGCAGAGCGCACAAGGGGTTCTTTGTCCATTTTATTCATATGCTAAAAGCGGATTTCTATTTTGGTGGAGGAAACTTCATTGTTCTTGAATGTACCCACTGATATAAATCTTGTTGAATAATTGTTAAAATGTATGTAATACAGGTTAAAAATTTAAAAAGTTACAATGAGTTATCTTAAATCTTTAAATACGTGGTTCGGGTAACTTAGTACATAGAGAGGATGTAATCAAGTTAAAAATTAACACAAATTAATAAATAATCTACGCGTAATTAATAGAAGAAGCTTCCGGATGTTTTATTAAGAACGTATTGTATTCGAAATAAGCTAGAAAGCTGACTATATGATTGAAAGATAATCAATAAATTTCTTTCAATTTTTTTAAATTTTTGTATGTATTGAAATAACTCATAATCCACTAGGCCGATTTTAAAAATTCTTTCACCATTAAAAAGCTACATTATCAGTAAAATAAGCTACATTTTTGTTTTTTTTTTTAATTCCACGGGGACGAAGTCGCGAGCAACAGACTAGTAGTCTGATAATATTAAAAAATAACTCGAAGCTTTCCTATCATAGTACCAACATGGCCAGAGGACGGCAAGTCACTATCAGACTAACGAAAGATAGTTCCCCGATGCCCAGGTTCGGTTCTATTGTAATGAATTAATTAATAAAATAAAGGGGATGGGTGGGGGCGGATCTTTTGTCCAGTATAAGGATGGATCTGATCTCATTAACAAGTCATTGTGATGGTCGCAGAACAAAGGGCTGGTCAGCCGCTTGCCTAACGCAATGACGCGACGTCATCCCCCTACACAACCTGTGATATCGTTCGGTCAACCATTTAACTTTATCTGCTAAAAGTCGAATTTATAAGAGTAATGAGTAATTTTCTATTGTAGACTGCGTAGACACTTCGTAGCACTTTAGGTCTACGAGATCTTGTAGCGATAAACTAAGCATGAGTTAAGTTATTATTTAATCTGAAAACTTTTTTTTGAAAACGACACTTTACTTTCTAAACAAGGTTTCATAAAATTTGCTTAGTACTTGATACTTTAGTTTTTAACGATGCAATAATTTTAACCTTACAAAATATTTAAAAGAGTCTTTGCATGTTGAATGTAACAGATGAAACAATTTCACAATGTTTTATTTAATCTTGAAACCCTACAAATCGAAATACCCACACAAAAGTTTCTACCGTCGGACAATAGATGGCGCTTGATCAAGATAACGATATGTTAACATTGTCACAATAGAGTCGGTAATGGCGCGATTGTACTGCTTGGCACAATGCTTTTAGTTGTCACCTCCAACAATGGGCGCGTTCGATATCTGCTACCAGCGGTAGCGGGCTCAACCAAACGCCCCAATCGAATCAAAATATACTTCTTTAAATAATAGCTTATAAGAAAGTGCCTTTTGACAAAGTCGTCATTCTAACAACAGTATTTTGTTTAGTTAGTACTATTTTGTAAGTACAAGCACAGGTAGTACAATACTATATTAGAAAAAAGAAATTATTACATATTCAAATGATAGTAAAATAGCAGGTCTCTAAAAGACATATAATTGTAGAGTCCGGATCTAATTTCAACAAACGCGCAACTGCAGTTATAATAACTTAAAAAATCTACATTAATTATATTAACTATTAACTTTTTTAAAAACCAAAATACATTTAATATTTAATTTCATTGGTTTGAGGTCCACAAGTAATAGCTTAAAATAAATTTTAAATTAAAATATCCTCTTAAGTATACGAACCTACATTACTTTACTATTGTTATAAATGCGAAAGTTTAGTTGGATGGATAGATGTTTGTTAGTCTGTAGTCTAAACGGCTCAACGGATTCCGATGAAATTTGGTATAAATGTAGTGGGTAGTCTAGCAGAACACATAGGCTACTTACTTTTGTTTTTATTTTATTCCACTCGGGCGCCATCGCGGGCGAAAGCTACTAGTAATATAAATAAGCCATCATTCTGTTAGGACTTGAATCACGCAATCGATAAAACCATCCTACACCGCTGCTTGTGACAATTCGCACTTGAATTCGACGAAATAACAATAGTCCGACATTACCAAATTAATCTGACCTTCTTTAAATCTCTTTATGTCGCCCGTTTTGAGCCCACAGGCTTGTGTCAGGAGATTTTCACGGATCTACCGATGATGGACGGGGAGCGAAAGCCAACCATCATTCAATGTGTTGTTATTCAATCGCGATGGATCACAATTATAGACAACGTTATAGGGAAACCAATGGATGCAAAAGTTACTCATTTTTGACGTGTCTCCTTAATCTTACTTCTTACTTAATAAAAATGCTAAAGTTTTTTAGTGTTTGTAGACTAAACTAACGAATGAATCTCGATAATTTGGCATAGATGTAGAGTTTGCTGCGGATATTCTGGAAGAACACATAGGCTACTTGCTTATGTTTTTTTTAATTCCAAGCGAACGGAGTCGCGACCGAAAGTTGGTCTAAAATAAAACTAAAACAGTTATAAAATTATTCGAATAATTTTTAATTGGCAACACGATATTTAATTTAATATACAAATAGGCGACGCCAGTTATTTAGGTTGGGTTTAAGAGGGGGGACAGCTACAAGTAATATAGGGCTATTCGGAGTAGTTTTTATATCTATTCCCCCCCCCCCGGCGACGCTCATTGTTGTATAATGTTAAATTGGAAAATTATGCTTTTGGTAGTTTAACACTATTCACAAGGCAGAATATTTTAAGTGAAAAGGTCATGAAGTTAACATTTACGTTGGTAAATAATTATCAAAGTTTAAATTTCATATAATGACTGATTTAATAGCAGTAACATTTGAGTGACATCAATTTCCATATCAAAAGGTATTCAGGAAGCGTTGATTAATGTACTGCGGAAACAAATACAAGCGTCAGTGAGCCGTGAGGGGCGATCGGCGATCGAGAGATAAGGGTCGGCTGCCAATTTACAATTGTACGGTGTGTCATCCTTAGCAAATAAGAGCTTAAAATAAATATAAAATATCGCACAAATATTGTGCGGTTGTCGATTGTTTCGCAGCCCAATCAACTGTTTAGATACAACTAAAAATCGAGTAGTGTGCGCACCATATAAGCATAGGATATTCCGTGTTTCTTCTGATGAGTGTGGTGCCGGAGGCCCAATTTTAGTTCATTTTCCTTTCCACCCTTTCTTAAGAGGAAAGGATGGGAAGGAAAAGTGGATTTGACGGCGGAGGCGCATAGGAAGGGGAAATTTCCTCTTTATGTGCGTCTCCGTTAATTAAGGGTAGGCAACGCATCTGCAATTGCGGACGTTTATGGGCAGCAGTCGCTTTCCATTTCGGTGAAAGTAGTTGGCCGCTTGCTTGTTTGCCACCTCATGTTATAAAAAAAAACATATAAGCTGATAGGAATCAAATCGTGACTATACAATTGTGCGATAGTTTAGTCAAATGTGACCGCGTACTCTTAGTCTACAATCATCTAATTCATCGCTAGGTATCAAATGTAAAATTTCAATAGCGTGAAGCGCTTTTCAAATAGAAATGTTTTTGACATCTTTTTGTTCGTTTATCAAAAGGTCTTAGTCTAAGGTCTTGCTTTTAGTTGCTTATATAAAGAATATTTCGACAAATAAGTACAGTAATTAGATACAAAAAACTTTTAATACCAAATCATAATTTCAATTTATATTGCTTTAATTAGAAATAAAATCAAAGAAATAGCCATAAAATGTAAAACTAATTAAAACAGAATGCTAAACAAGAACACGAGTGGATGTAGGGTAAAGCGTAAAATGAAATAATTGAAGTATAACAAGTGGGAACATTGCTCGTTCTGATAATAGGAAAATCTGTCAACATGGGAACAATGCGCGACGTTACATGGATCAGGAATTAGCAGTCATTGTCCTTGGCACAATAGACCGCGGACTCCACCGTGCTCGCGCGATGTCTACTCTAATTAGATAACATTACTATTTCATATTATCAACGAGGATTATAATCAACATCTTGTTTTACTGTGAAATTAGATTAAGTGATAACATCTAGTACATATACCGTTAATTTATCAGTGTATTGGTGGTGTGTCCTATTTACTATGCTTAAGTACTAACCCTATGCCGACTATTGCAGTATCTTTCGCCATCTCTGAATTAAATGAATTAAGTTCAGGCGGAAATAGGATTAAGCACTAGATTATACAATTACCAGCCGTTGCTCGCGACTTGGCCCGCGAGGAATAAAAAAAAATACAAAACTTCGCCTATGTAACTCACAGATAAATTACCTTTACAATGGTGAAAGAATTTTTAAAACCGGCCTAGTTGTTTTTGATTTATTTTAATACATACAAAAATACAAATCTTTCTCTTTATAACATTGCTATAGGTTAATTAATATTTTTTTTCTCTTTAAATTTTATCCAAATTATAAAGCTTTCGATGATACCTTTGGTTTTATTATTGAAATAAAATAATTAGTTTACAAAATCTTTCAAAAGACGATGTAGAACTTGCCGAAAGCTTTCTCAAAATTCGTCATATCGTAGAAATCTACCCCAATACTGAATTACCAAAAACTGTATGAACAAATTTAAGTCAGAGGTCACGTGGCTTCAAAGTTTACGCAATAATTAAGTAACCCGTAGTAACGTTACGAAAGAAAAAGTTTGACTTTTTACCCTTATTCTTGAGCAACTATTAGTCCTACCAAATACATTATTGCTTTATAATATATTAACAATAGTGATCTAATACGGTACGCAATTCGTTTGTATGTTTTTGTAACAACTACGCCCATGATAGACCGATTTTGAAAATTCTTTTTGACCGACTTCCCAAAAGAAGGAGGTATTCAATTCGTCGGTATATTTTTTTTTTTTTTTTTTTTTTTTTTTTTTTT
>NW_013525102.1:5301003-5338380 GCF_000836215.1 Papilio polytes
TGGCTGACACCGACATCAAAGTAAAAATAATTGTACAATATAGACATAACAGTTACAATAAGGTAGGTTTACTATTTTCAAGTAATTATTTGGTTACTTTTTAGTGTACTGTTTTTTTGAGAATATTTTGTTTTGTTTTTAGTGCAATTTGTTTTTTGCTTTTATGTTTATCAATTGTAAGACCGACATTAATGTTTTCCGTACTCATATTTAGATTACAAATTATTATCGCTGACAACACTTGCTTGAATACCAAATACGGCTTCATAACACAGTTTCGTAAAACTCCAAGATATTAATTCTTGCATTGCACGTTTAAGTGTGTTAATATTTGCTTCAATTTGTCCACCCTTGGTAAACATTACACATTGTGTTTACATTGCACTCGGCTAAAAGCTTCCGGTGACCGTTCATTTAAGAACGCAACAAATAAATTACATTACAAACAGTAATTTGCCTGTTTTAGATAATTTACTTTTTTTCATTTTGACATCGATATCACAACTTTAGCCCTAAAACATACCATTTTTCAAGATCGTCCAAATTATATTTGTTGAAATTAAATTTCTTATGGGATTGAAAAATCGATCATGTTACCAATTAGTCATCAATGAATAGGAGGCAAAGGACCTCCTAATAAAAAGAGCCAACGCAGAACGACATCTGCAACACCAGAGAAACTGCAAATGTGTTGCCAGCCTTTCCAAACATGGTTCATTCTTAACTTAGAAATTGGGTTCAGTGACACTGCTATATCATAATGCTTTCTCTATTATGTCAAAGGGAATGAAAAGGAAAAAAGATTCATACTCTATGTGTTAATGTGAAATCACGTTATCACGTTAAAATGTTATTGAACAATCGGGGAATCTGGCGATGCAGGAATCAGACTGCGGAATCGTTACAAAGAAAAATGCAAGGCAATTCTGTGAGACACCGCAGATATATGTGTGTACAATGTTTGTGAAGTCACACATCAGTGAAACAGTGAAAAGTCCAGTGGTGTTGTATCAGTGTAATGTATTGTAGTGACAATGGGCCACAGACGAGTGCAATCCTGCCGCTCGAGCGATCGTATTCACCGCGGTCACTTTAACTACTCCGTAATGTGCGGGCCCTTTATGCCCGAAGGCCGCAACTTTGTGCGGAGCCTCATTGTGTGCGAGTTCGCTGATATGAATTTTCGATTGTAAGAATTCTTAGTACGTCTACCCACATATGTAGATATATAAATATAATCCATAATCTGTTAGATGACTTGACTTTCTATGTTACCATTACATACACATAATTTTCTGATAACTTTATTGATCAAAATAACATAATTATTTACTTTTTTGTATACTACAAAGTGGCCAACTGAATCCTCAGAAATGGCGAAGCAACCGTTGCCATAGACATCCGCAATTGGAGATGCTTTGCCTACCCTTAATCGACGAAAGAGGAGACACACATAAACAGGATATTTCTCCTTCCGATGCATCTTCTGCGTCGTTAAATCCTCTTTTCTTACTTACTTAAAACATTATTGATATTTTAATAAATGTATAGAGGTTAAGATCAATAAATAAGTTTACAAAAATAATAATGGATAAAATAATACTTACCTATTTGCTTTTGAATTTGCATAATCACGAATTGTTCTTTTTATCTTGAAAATTATTTCATTCATGAAAACGGTTACGGGAAAAGCATTTTCGCAAGATTTGTGAAACAGCATTTGCAAATTGTTTAAAAAATAATAACTTTTACGCAACATATTACAAATCACGTGTAAATATTTATTATAAAAAGTTAAACTTTTATTTATTTAATTATGAAATCTTCAAAGTTATACAAACAAATTAAACAAACTTTTAAATAATACATTATACAAATTAAAAGTATACTTACCTCATTAAGTAAAACTAGAGAATACTGAAACCATAAAAAAATCTTAAATTAATCCATACAATCAATCAGCTTAATTCTTTTAATTTGCAAGAACGGAAAACTTTTTCTTTATTTATATTAATTGGTAAGTAATATAACAAAACTTCAACTTCGAAAACGATAAAACTTTAATAAATACTTAGTAAAACTATAGTTTAAATTCGAACTTAAATATTATGCAAAACCTACGAATATAAATCTTATGTATATTTAGATGGGTGGATGGATGCTTGTAGGAGTTTGTGTCCTAAACTGCTTAACGAATCGAAACTGGAGGCCTAATGTCCTCTTTATGTGCGTCTCCTTCTCCGGTAATTAAGGGTAGGCAACGCATCTGCAATTGCAGTGCGGATGTTTATGGGCAGCGTTCGCGTTCCATTTCGGTGGATTCAGGTGGCCGCTTGCTCGTTTGTCACCTTATAACTTTTACAAAAAAAAAGAATCTCGTTGAAATTTGATATCTATGTAGCAAAGTGGAAGAACACGTAGGCTACGTACTTTTGTTTTTTAATCACATGCAGACGAAGTTTAGATAATAGAACAAGCATGATTTTCTATCGATAAATGGATATCGCTTGATGTCGATATGAATAGACCGGTGGTATCGTATGCGTCGCAACTCGTAATAGAACGCGCGGAGTCCACTCCAGCAGTTCTTTTGTCATGATTATCGCGGAAAATCCGATCGAGGAAGTGTGGCGGTCGCATAGAATATCTACAAACTGTATTATGAAATACCAACATAACTACGAGTAGTTTATAATTTATTCTATGTATATATGATGGGCAAAGTTTCAAAACGTTGTATCAGTGTGTGTGAAACAGATGAATAACGTGTTAAGGAAAATTTAAAACATCTCGAGGTTTGCATTCTATACGGTTTGAAGAAAGCTCGTAGTAAACTTTGTTTGTCAATGCGATGTAAAATAATATACTATTATTTAGAGTGTGGTCCCTTAAAAGTAGTAAAAGGTATTTTGGTTTTAGGAGGCACTTGATCTCGGGTAACTAATAATAGGTAATAGCACTGACTAATAAGATAACGAAGCTATAAATACTTTACATTCTATATTTATCTTAAATGTTAAGAGATGCTGTATATTACGAAGTATTTAGAACAGTTACAAGCGATTAATGGACTAGAGTTCTCAACTTAATTCTCCAGATTATAGCGATCCATTGAAAATATCCATAAAAGTCGAACATTACCCGAAACAATGGAGGGGAGGGCCGGGTATTAGGTGCTGCGCCGCTATTGAACAACTTTTGTTCCATTGTATTGTCCACTAGAGGGAGGCCCGAACACAAAGACACGACGCAGACATAGACCGAAATTCATCAGCAACACGATTGTTTGCTACATAAAGGATGCCATTGTCGACAAATATGATATAGTAATACAAAGTGGATGTTGTAATTAGAGCGCTAAAACGTAGCTTTGTCAGACGCCTTCAGCCACCGTTCACGTCTGTTTGAAGGTCAAATTGCCTTTGCGATGTGAAACTTCGTCTTACTTAAACTTAAGACGTAGGACAATACGAGTAATATTACTACAATGTCTTCTCCCTAAATATATGATGCATTTCTAATTATTGTATCGCAAATATTACTGCTATCTGAAGATTAAAACGAGTTTTGTGAAGGATACCTTTACACTCTATATTTGTGACAGTTAAAATCATAAATTTAAATCTAACTGATGATCTTAGTTAACAAGCGGTACTACAAAAATGAAGTTTTAAGTAAATAAGCCACACTCTAAAGTTCAAAATCTGAATGCAATAATTTTTTTCCAAAGACTAAAAAGAGACACTTCTAGGCACAAAAGTGTAATCATTGTCTACGAAGCCATCGGTAATTCGACATTCCCCCATGTGCTGTCGTTCACTCACAATGCCTCCTGCCATCAACTTTCCCTTTTTTCGTATTTGAACTCACTTAAACCGACCGCGATTTGTGGTTTCTCTTGCTTTTGTTTACTCTACTTGTTTGTAGCTTTTACCCCGTACGGGTACATTATTGTATCGACTAGTTGAAACACGATATGAAAAGTTTTTTGATGTATGTAAATCAACATTAATGATTTTTGCCATGTTTATTATATATATGGGACATCGTCCTTATCTTAAACTGAAAAAAACTATCTCATTTGGAACTAAAAGACACTTCTGTTAACTGTTTAATTGACAGTTAATGGAATTATTTACTACAATATATAAATGTTTTTAGAATTTGTCACATTATTAAAACTCATACTAATGTCTTCTAAAACTACATTTGGATTAATTTGGAATTAAATTAATTTATTACGAAATAGTGATAAGTGCAATGCATATACAATCTTTTAATTCATAAATAAGACAACAATAGAAGAGATACGAGTTGCTTTTGATTAATACAAAATCAGCGGGGCTCTGTTAGCGTCGTACGCTCGGAGCTGGGGTGTTACCATGCCTAATCTACCATCGCGTGCCATTCAAAACTATTGTGTCACATCGCTTGGCCATTGTTTAAGCAATCGATAAAAAAACGACTCTTTGGCCGTTTTCCAACTGGGAATTCTTAAGTACGCTAATTTAAAAGAAATCGCCACCGTATTAGTTAAGGACATTAAGAATTCTTATCTCACGTCAATAGATTTTTTTTTCTACTGACAGTATTTATTTTATAAACAATTAATATAACTAGTACTACGTATTTAAACGTTTTGTTTTTTTTTTCCTTTTTGGTTTCGGGGAAAAAGTTTTTTTTCTGTATTCCAAAAAAAAAAATTTGGTCCTATAAGTCATTAGGCGGTCAAAAATCGCTTCACTTCTGATGAGCAAGCTTCAACACAGCCTGCAATTCGGCCAAATCATGAAGCACTGTTTTCATTTTTCGTTTTCATTTCACTGATTTACAAACAAATTTGGTTATTGTAGTTATGCTAAGTCATACATATTTTAGTGATTACTATTTTTATTTTTACGTGAAACTAAAACGTAAATCTGCTTGGTTTTAGAAGAATGACAATATCTGAAAGGATAATTGAATAGATAGAGGCAGCAAAAGTAATCGGTAGATATGGTGGGTGGTGAAGATTTATCTTCGTATAACTTTAGTTTAGCATACGGTTATTATAAAATGTCATACATAAAACATATGAAAATGTCATGTTTATAAAACAGAACCTTGAATAAGCTTCCATCACATTGTTATTTCGAGCCTACATAAAAAAACCTTACTTCAAACATCATTAGGAGACGAACAATCGAGTCTCTGATGAATTTCGGTTTATGTTCCACGCCGTAGTCTTTGTGGCTCTACTTTCAGCAACACAATAGGGACAAAAGTTATTCGACGACAATGCGAGCACCAAATACCGATCGTCCAGACCCCCCAAACCCCCTCAAGTGGGAGCCTAACCATTGTTTACTTTAATACTCTACTTTTATGTATATTATCGATACGTTCACAATGTAATCGCTAAATTGAGTTACTGAGCTGGAAATAACGCAAAGAATTTATGACACCCGTCCCATTTAATAGAAATAAAACACCAAATCTTGGATTGTAATGGATACCGGTGGTTATTAATTTCAATCAATGTTTATTCATAATTTAAATAATATACTAGGTATAAAAGTCTTCTTATTAAAACCGTAGAATACAGACGTTTTAATCGGGCGCTTAATTACCATTGACATATAAGGAGGTGCGCATATTACTTGTTTTTTTTATATGACTTTGGTGTGACAATCGACCCGATCAAACTATCGGCTGATATGGTCTATGGTCCGCGGGGGCTCTAATAGGAGCGTCCACCGCGGCGACCTAAGAGGTCAGCGGCGTTCCAATCCGGTAATAATGAAGTAACGGCTCGAATGAACTTAAGATTGCCAGTATATCTTATACGATTACAAAATAGAATTTTTCTATAGTCCATATTATAGATGAAGAGAATTTTGATCGGATAAATCTTTATATTAATTTAAATCAGAAACTTTTAAAAGACGGCATAAGACTGAAAAATATTCCAAAAGCTAGTATTCCTTTCGACAGCTGTACAAAAACCTCTGAACGTTTCTACAAAAGATGTAAAGAATGAACGGGCGAGGGTGTGGGGGGGGGGGAGAAGCCGATTCAATAGCAAAAAGAAGGGATGTGTAGTTACATAAGTATGTTTTGTGGTGCGTGCTGGAAAATGGAATCGTCTATATGGATTTATATAAAATACAATGTATTATAAATATTTTATTATCACTGATCGCAGCTTCTTCATTTTTACTTTTTAAATAATAATAATAACAATTAAAATCAGGGATCACATATATGTATATCCTAATTTCCATATATACATATATATTAAAGTCCGCAACAAATTTTTAATTTTAACGAAACTGTCACAGTTGAAATTTTTCCTATGCATGTAATTTTTAACTTTCCAGTTCGAAGTTTAAGACTAAACTGTACCTATGTGTGCTAAGATTCTTCGTAGACCAGCTAAAAATAAACAATTTTTGTCTTAAATTTATTAGAACAAGACTGCACTATTACATTTTCAAATAAGCATGACTAATGAGTCCTTAACGTATAAAGAGAAGGTTCTTTCACCAATCCCTCCAGTGCGGGACACACAAAAGTCGTATACTCGTTGGCGGTTTCACGAACAACTTTAGTGTGACCCCACAAAGCTGTGGAACGTCATTTAAATGCGCACGTTTCATTGGCTCTGAATGCTTCAGGGAAGTAGAAAAAGAACGGGCCAATTACGAAGCTTTTGTGACTCGTAGCGACCTCTCGAAGTCTCGAGAGTAACTTTATGCATGCGGCTCTAAGTTTATTTTCGGCTTTTGACTATTACTCCTCACTTCTTCAATTATATCGCACTCTTTGCGCTATGTGTTGAATAGTACTTGAAAACGAATTGAAAATAACGAGTATCATAAGCCTTACAATAGAATTAATCAGATAACAATGTTTAAAAAATAATACAAAGATTATTATGGTTATGATACAGAAAAATTTTGTTCATATGATAATTTTAACAAATTTACTATAAACTAGCTGTCGCCCCCGATTTCTTCCACCCTATATTAGGATAAACAAGTAGCCTATAATAAGCCCTTCTATGTCAGCTACCCTTCAGTGAAAGTCCGGTCGAAATCGGTCCAGGCGTTTCGGAGATTATCCGGAACAAACGCGACTTGCGGACAGACAAACAGACAAAAAAATCAAATGCCAATTTCGTTATCAGCAATGCAAATATATCTTCCCGAAATCTGAAATTATTCTCTTGATATTACAAAGAAACTGAAATTTTATTATATGTATAGATTGATTCATCTTCTGTTTACTATATCTAAAACTATTACCATATGTTCTAACACAGATATAGACTTATTGATGAATTCCCAACTGAAAACTTCATATGTCTAAAATTCTTGATTGAAGGTAATCTAACCCAACGTTCTAAAACATTTCTCCTAGATTCGTAAGCGATTACTTTATGAATCCGTCTTAAGGTAGCTAAACGCTAAGCCTTTGATATTTCCGTTTCATTTCCAGTAACCACAGCGGGTCAAAACTATCTTGATCGAAAAATACTTTGATAAAGTAACTCCTACTACTAAGTTCTATAAATTTTCTATTGATTTTTATATAGTAGGCACCAGATCTGAGTAATACTGAAGAAACGTAGCTTTATTTATTCCGAATCAATCAGTTACAATTTTGCGATTAAAACTGAAATTTACTTAAAACTACGGTAGCCAGCATCTTTCTGTTAGTAGAATTATTAAAAACTAGCTGTTCCCGTGCGGCTTCATCATCATCATCCACCTGCCCTTATCCCTTATGGAGGGTCGGCACAGTATGTGCTGCTCTTCCATACATCTCTATCAGCCGTCATATCTGAATCCACTCCTTTTTTAAGCATATCCTCTTTCACACAATCCATCCATACTTTCTTCGGTCTTCCTCTTCCTTTGTAGCCATCCACATTCAATCTTAACACTTTCTGGTTTATGTCCCCATCATTTCGTTGCATAACATGTCCATAACACGCTAACCGTGCGGCTTCATCCGCAAGAAATTATAAAAACTTTATTTTATTGTTAACATTTGTCAAATTCTCAAACGTCAAAATACCAATTACCTTACTATGGCAATTTTGCTTCCTTGATATCGGCAGCAACTTATGGGCTCTTTCCCACAAAAGGGTTTTTATCCAAAATATTTACCCTCTAAATTTAATGGCGTGAAAATATATAGCCTAAAGCGTGACGTAAGTGTAGGGTTTTTTATTAAAAAAGAACTATTCAAAAATATGCTGTGATTGCTGACATCTTCGGCAACAAAGAAGTGTGTGTTTACGCTTTATTATAATAGTAAAGTATAGAAATATAGATAAATGGTTATGTAGTTTGATGGAACCACAAAATTTGTCTCACAAAATCTAACATATCTATTTAATATCAAAACAAATCATTACTCGGCGTGTTATATCTTTTCATATTAAGTTACTTTTTCTTTATACCACCTTCCCAGATGTTACCATTCAATTGACGTCTCAAAGAAATCGAGTCTTTCACAGTCTGCATCAATCTTTGCTCGATTCGCGATAAATAGTTAACTAATAGTTAGTTAATAAAAAACTTACCAAATTATCAAAAAGCGAAACCAATCAAGATGTTTTTGTAAACATTGCTCGCTAAGAAAATCTACTCTTTAACTAAATCTTTAATCTTAAAACAAAAAAGATCCCGGAGTGTCGCCGATAGCAGCAACTGAGACCGCGGTAACCACGTAGGCTGCGATCAAAATGCATTTACGGCGTTTGGGCGTTCGTTAACAGGCCGTCAATACGGCTCTCGGTCCACCCGCAATAAATTTCGTATTGAGCGGACACACAACAAAGCGCGTTTTGTCTTGCAAATGAAAACGCGCACATTTCGCGGCATTGTGCGCGGCTGTTTCGGCGCCCGCCATTATTAACGGCGAACATGAAAGACAAAAGGTTCGTCTGCAGCACTGAGGCTGGCCTAGATAGCGGATTATTGTACTAACACAATAGGAGCGTTAATTCCGCGAGTCCGCCATTATTTTGCTGTTTGCAACTTTATCGCATCAATCGATGATCGCGACCGGCTTTGTTTGCCACCGTCAGCGATTATCCGATATGTTCCTGAAATCACGCGTAATCAACTATATTGTTCCGGTTTCCGCTGCTGCTGTTCACAATGCTATATTTATGTACAAAAACATAGGTACTATGACCGAATATTGTCATTCACAATCGCAACTTACCTTTCATAATCCATCATTTCATTTTATAAATTGTAGGGACACCGTTGCTGATGTATCCGGTTTTAACCATTTAAGCGTTAAAAAATGAATAAACATAAATGAACAACTAAGAAAATTAAAGCTTTCGCTGTATATTTTACTACTACACTATACACGTAATACAAAAATCTTGGAAGATATTAAAAATATTAAATTTATTTTAGACAAACAAATATTATCTGTTATATTATAAGTTAATTCAAAGAAGATAGTTAGTATAAAAATAAGAAACAAATAACATAACTTACCATTATCCGCAAAACAGCACCAGCAATATTGTAATCCGAATTCCATTAACAGAAACACCACAAATCACTAATTATTCACAATCACTGCACAAAAATTCGAAATATAACAATAATTCGAAAAATAATTAAAACTCAGAATAGAATCTAATAATAACGTTTGGCGGGAAACGCGAGAACATCGAAAAAGTTCAACTGGTGCGTGGAACGGAATGTTACTCGAAAGCAAGCGAACGCGCCAAACGGCGGGCACTGGTGGACTGCGATTCAACCAACGCTCGTTCATTTTCCCGCGCCGAATCCTTGCGCACCACGCATCAAACGTCACCCTTTGTCGTACGTTAAACTTAAAAGCATTCAAATGCAAAGGCGAATAATTTGTCTATACAACAACATAAGCGTTATAAAAAGTTAGTTAAATTATTAGTACGTGTAATATAGTATAATACGTGGGAAATCACGAAAATGGTCAAAACCCCAAACTTGTCACTTTAACTCCTAGAAGGACACACGATAGTAGCCTTCCATTTTCAGGATTGAGGGCTACAAAACACATAAATAAATAAACTTTAAAACCTTTATGTCGTTACAGGCTCTCCTTCGCAATACTTTTTTTTTTAAAAAAAAACGAGCAAGCGACGAAGCAGGAGACGCACATAAAGAGGACATTTCTCCTTCCTATGCGTGTCCTCCACCATCAAATCCACTTTTCCTAACCATCCTCTCCTCTCAAGAAAAGCGGTAAAAAGGGAAAGGGACTAAAATTAGGCCGCCGGCATCACACTCATCAGACGAATTGATTCCGCTTCACGCCTGTCTTCTGTGTGTTCGTGGTGTTGCACCAAGCGACCCATTCGTGACGATGTTAAAGCGGGTTATCACAAATAACTTGAATTTCGAAGTAGAACTCCAATAATTGTTATTACCTTCGCTTCTTATTCTTCGTTGTGACGACATCGATGAAACAACGATAGCCGGCAGTTCAGCTGTTCATATTTTCCTTGATTTAAAGTTTAATTTCTGCTGCCACTAATAGATGACCAAATTCAATATATTCATGTCGTCACAATATTGCGTTGTAAATTGTGTTCACATATCGTAGTAGCGGTGGTTAAATGGAATAAATGCATCCGAAAATGTACATCATTAGGTTGGCTTCGCGTCAAATAAGATACATAGCTCATCAAAGGAAGAAGCCAGAGACGAGAAGAGCTGATACAATGTGGAAACGTTGGGTAATATGTCCGATGACAATGGCGCGAATGGAAGACACAAAGCCGCGCGCCGTATTGTGTGAACCCGCACAATACATCTTGCATATACAAACATAACCAATTTACTTTCGTATTCACTAAAAATGACAAGCAATTAACACTCTTATTTGAACGCAATAGAGCCTTTGTTACCATCAGGTATTGCCTATACCTAATGTGCTATTAAGTGTCAGACTACGTTTATATTAATGAATAATTTGATGTTTCAACAATATCTCAACGTAATATCAATGTATCAATTGTGATATAGAAAATTTATTATGCCTTTGTGTTATCAAAATTGCGTAGAGACGTAGACGCGTAGCTTGTAGACATTTCACGTAGCGCTCAATAAAGGGATAATATTTCACGGTTACTCGTTATTGTTAGTCTTTTCGATTATGTTTTGTAAAAATACGTGATGTATTTATGGAATGTTAATAACAATTAGCTTTCGCCCGCGACTTCGTCCGCGAAAAATTAAAAAAGAAAGTAAGTATCCTATGTGTTCCTCCAGACTATCCTTTCCAAATATCCTATCCGCCAAATATCATTGAGATCCATTTAGGCTACAAACTCTAACATAAATGCATCCATCCAGACAAAAGTTTAAAAAGATAGTAAGTTAGAAGTAAGATGTCTATTTTTTGCAATATTGCGATAAAATCAAAATACAATGAATAAAAACTTGTATTAACATCGAACACGTAAAATGGCATGAAAAATAAAATATATCTAAGTAAGAACGTGTACATTCACGTGGAAAAGTTAAAAAGAAGTCTGTAGGGAGGTACTGAAAATAAATAAGTGTTGAGGAATAAAATAAGTTTCGCGGTCCACCATTGTGCGGAGGGCGGGCCGCCTCCTAGTCCAAACAGTATTTCCATTGTGTCTGCCATTACCTAGCCCTCTTTTCGTCTTTTGTATTCGCCTCTTCTATTGAAGTGAGACCTTCCCAATGACGCTTTATGACCGCTTTGAAGTATGCAAGATATGGCGAAACATATCTACACGTTTCTTTACATTTTCTTTGATTATGTTACATTTCAATGTACTTATCTAAAGATATTTTCTATAGGGGAAGGACCTGTTTATTTCTTTATTTCCGATATCAACAATCGCTAATTCGAACGTGTAATTTAGACCATGTTTTTTCTCATTAGCTTTCATTTTTATATCTACAACTAATATGTTTGTACGTAAACATTCATACAAATGCCCTGGTTCGAAAATCTAACCCATAAATTAATTGGTTTGATACAATTTTGAGTTACACATACAAGTTTGATACAATACTATTACTACCTATGTTAATTATTATAAAGCTACAGCATTAGAGGGTTTTCTAACTTTTACAGATATTTCGATTATGTAATCTTAAACTGATTTTATTTTTTAGGTTTACCAGGAAAGTAAAACGTCTCGCTATGTTACGGAAAACCTACGGAACTATTTTTTTGTAATGACAACCCAATTTATATCTATACATATAATAAAATCGGAGTGTCTGTAATGTCAAATGAAAAATTACAGATTTCAGGAAGATGATGTATTTACGTTGCTGATAACAAAAATCACATTTTTTTCTATTTGTCCGCAAGCCCTATTTGTTCCTACCGAACTTTCACTGAAGGGTAGCTGACATAGACGGGCATATTATACGCTACTTTTGTATCTAAATATTCCGTGGACATATTCGCAGGCTACAGTTAGTTTATAACATAAAAACTCGTTTCCATGGCATTACCTTTGTTGGTTGTCGTCGAGTTGTCAAAATGTTTTATTTTAATCGGGTAATATTCTTGGTAAATTGATAGTATGATGTGTTAATATTCTGAAAATATTTATAGTCGTGGTGAAAAAAATAAATACACGTAGGATAAGTCTACAATACTGAATTTCATTTTTAAATGACATTTATTCGTTGGATGTATTGACAGTGACAAATACATAAAGTGTTACAATATTCATGGAGTAACGTAACGATGAAAAAGGTAAGGTAACACCTTTTGATTTTGTAGATCAAATCCTTGTTCTGTTATTTTTTTTCTATTTTGTGTAAAGCTAAAACATCGGTGTATTTTAGTTCTAACTTTGCTTTTTTTATATCCTTGGCTTGACACTTTACTTTCATAGAAAACGCAGTCTAATCATAAAATCAACCTACTCAAAGTCTTTATGAGTACTTAAACTATTTTAAACTCAGTAGAATTTAAAATTACTATTGGTAACACCAAACCAAAACTAGTGTATGGTTTTTAATTTTTTGTTTCGTTTCGTTTTCGACGCCATCTTTGATGGTTGAAACTGAAAGTGCGTGAAAGAGTTTATTGTAAAAGGAATATGTCAAGCACAATATAAATTACGTTTTTTTTTTCAAATTGAATCATAACTTTGGAGGGAACGGTAAGTTGATATCAATATCTCATTATATCTATACAAGTTAATTTTTGCGTAAAAAATCTTATCAAAATGGCGTCTCATAGTCGGCGTGCACCTTATTCTTAAATTATTAGTAAAAGTATGTTCTCAATTCTTGTTCTAGTATAACATGGAGGCCACATTGGATGCGTCCTTAGTGGCGCAATCCATAAATTACCATGGGCAACAACTGCAAAAAACATGGGAGTCCGAACGAGGTGAAGACGATTTGTCGAAAATTGGCGTGGGTGGCTTGGATTTCGCCGTCTACCAGTCTAGACATAAGCATCTCACTTTTCAAGACCGTAGCAAGCGCCTCAAACTTCATCAGTTTATTGCCAAAGAAGCTAATGCCTTGTTCGACGCATCGTTATTAGAGGAAACTCCAACATCTTCGAGTTTAGGAATCGACGCTACAACGCCAGAAGACAGTAAGTAAAAGTTGATTTATTTTTTACAATCTACAAATGACTGAATGTCCATGGACAGCGATAATCTCGTTGTTCCCGCTTCTTGTTTGCCCTCTTCACAAAGAGAAATGATTTCACAACCTTAACAAAAAAATTAAAACGTAGATTGTTTTTTCATAAAGTCATGAAGACTAATTTTAAGAAAGATTCATTACAAAATGTAATGCCATTTTAATACAAATTATACTTAAAAATTCCAACAGGAAATTTTAAAGTAACTGTACAACTTTGTTTCAGATATGTATGCATTGATGCCGCCATTTGAAACATTTTTGAATGTAGACAAATCAGCAAGGTTACGGCATTTCTTTGAAGTAAGTAATTGTTTGGATTTCCTTGTATGTATTGTTAGATCTTATTCTCAAAAAGTTCTGAATAGTTTTCACAATTTATCGTCACTTCTGTATCATAAATGACTAATAAGTTTAATAAGCACTAAAAAAAAGTAAACATATTTAAAATAACTTAACATTAACTCCCACATGTAAAAATACATACCTAATAAAATTGGCCTCAGTTGGCCTTGTTGAATTCATTGTAATGCAACATTGAATATAAACAATATGCTAACCCTGAGTTTACTGTTCAAAAATTACTAGTAACTCAAGAATAGACTGGCTATTTTATTTTATTATGATTATATTCAAATTACTCAAATTGTGTAATAAAAAATTATTGCACAATAAAATAGTTTATATGCTAACTGACAAGGCCTGTATTTATAGTGTGACAACCTTAATCCACCTGTTAAAAGTGGTACTGGTAACACAATTATTGCGACCTGATTGGCCAACCCATTGATCAAACTAATGGAAAAAAAATCCAATGTGTCATTTGGCCCTACATGAGCACCTGTTTATTTTTCATTTCAATTAACTTTGTGTTTTATAAAATGTGAATGTTCTTGTTTAGAATGTGAAGACGGGGGAACTGATAATAGGAGCAGTCATCAACAGGACTCAATCTGGAATGATGCTCAAGGTGTTGTGTACTGCGGGTCCCACCTCCAGATTTGTTGCAGATATCAATGTCAAGGTATGATACATTCTTTTACCTTACTCACACTGTTTACCTACTTAAAAATTATACAGTTCTTAATAAAGAAAAATTAATAATGACTGCAAAAGTTGTACTACAGCACCTCATTAATTTTAAGTATTTTATGACAGGCTTTTCTACCCGTGGCAAATATCATTCCTGCGGTGGACAAGAAAAATGTGTCAAGAAACTACCTGATGAATGACACTGTTTGCTGTGAAGTTATTGAAGTAATTCCAGACACCGACAAAATGGTGTGCGGCATGAAAGGAGTTACTCGGGGCCCAGAAGACCCTCAGCCTAAGCCCCCTCTCGGCCTTCTCAGCACCGACGACTTTCCTCTCATCTACAAGTATGTATACACTTAGTTTTGTTTGTCAAACCAATTTATTTTTTACACTTGCAGATCTGTCAATGCAATTTTTAACACAATTTATATGTGTAGATTGTATATGTTCATGCTATTTTGTGAAGATGTTTGAAGTGAGAAATCAGCGAGTAAAAGAAGATAATGGAACCAAGAATAAATGATCTGAAGAACTGGAATTCCAGACGGGACAATTTTTGAAACTTCATCAAACAATATCTATGCTTTTGTAGAATATTAGAAGAGTTTGTCTATGTGGGCTGTTCACTGTCATCTTGTGGTTGAGAATAAGAGGATTTAAATTTTTGTTTCACTAGTTTATGATCACATTTCAGTAAACATTCACACTGCTCACCCAAGTTGTGCAAAATATGCATGCTTAAAAAATACTATAAATTGACAGTTGAAAAATTATTTACATGGATTTGTGATGGAAATTACTGTCTTATTAGAAGATTTTGTGTTTTATTGTCTCAAGAATTTTATGCAGAAATTGAGTCAATTAAACAATACACACTTTTTGTTACGTAAGAAGGTCAGTACAAAACTTAGGGTTCACTACCTGCATTCTGATTATGTGAATGGGACTTGTTATTCTATATTAAAGTTAACATTTAATATTCCAGCAATTATCTGAAACAATTGGTTGGACTTTATTATAATGAACATTTATTGGATGTTGGAGTATTTATTTATAATAAAATGGAGTAGCCAACGCACTTATATATTTAGCTGAGGCGAGGCTCATAAGAAAACTAAGTAGCAGCGCAAGTTGTTGTTCGGTTTCATAGGAGTTGTTGACGGCCGGGCTGGAAAAGAAACACTGTTTGTCATTATTTTAGGGTGTTTTTTTCTAGGTTTAGCAACAATCCCAAGACCCGTTTGTAATACCCACTACATTGTTGTGACTGTAGCTGAGACAATTTTGGTAATATTAATGTCACATCTTGAGGCAGCATCACCTAATATATGATGTTATATTTCTGTGTGAAAGAATAAAATACCAGTAAAATAACATTTTTAGAACAGCTTCATGGCAACAGGTGAGGACTATGTACCATGTGACATTATGCAGACAGTTTTGATAGGAATATAATGTACAGCTAAGCCAAGTTAAATTTTAATCATATTTTTTTTATTTTGAATACCTCTGGAATGACATCATTACATAATGAATGGAAAGGCCATTTTATTTCATTAACTTGTCACTAACATGGTGTATGTTTTAAACAGGAAAACCTTGGAAATGAAAGGAGAAAGTTATGAAGCCATTTTAGAGAAGAGTCCAGGCTTCAATAACCCTAACTGCGTCCAATATCTTTCGGAACTCCTCGGCATTGCAAATATGCACTGCACCAATTTTTCATCTTTGAGGTAAGTTTCATTTTATCATTAACTTACTATACATCACCACTGAGGGTTTCAGAGTCTACCTTAAGTTTTGGTGGCAATTAGGTCACAGTCAATCTGGCACTCACCCAAAGCAGGTTGACTTCACACATATCTTTGAATTTCTTTGTAGATGTACAGGTAGCATTATAATCTTTTCTTTCACCATAAGAACGTCATATACAAACGAAATTCGAAAAACGAAAAATTTATTGGTCATTGGGGTGATTTGATCCCAGGATCTGCAGATTATAAGTCAAGTCCTTAACCCCAGAGCTATCTACACTCTTAAACTAATTTTTGTGCTCTTAAATTTTATTTAACTTTTGTGACTTTTAATATTAAAATAAGTTGTATTAATTGTGATTTTTTTTTATTCAGAGGTGGATTTCAAACTACGGAATACGCAGATGAACTTCGTCAGGCTCAAGCAAGCAAGTGGGCATTCCGTTCTGTTGCGGAAGGGATAGAACACTTCAAGGCTGGACGACATTCTGAAGCATTCCAGTGTCTCAACAAAGCACTGAGTATTGATCCCAGAAATGTTGAAGGACTTGTTGCCAGAGGGGCATTGTATGCAAACAGTGGAACATTTAAGAAAGCTATAGAAGACTTTGAAACATCACTAAAATTGAACCCTAACCATGCAAATGCTCGAAAATACTTGGGAGAGACTTTAGTAGCACTCGGACGTAGTTATGAAGATGAGAACAAAATAACGGAAGCACAAAAAGCTTACGAAGACTGTTTAGCTATTATCCCATTCCATGAAGAAGCACAAAACTCTCTCGATTTCCTTAAGAGTAAAACATCTACTACAAAGCCATTGATTGAACCGGCAGAACTTTTGCTACCAGGACTAACGGGTGCAAAGTCATTCGAAATGAAAGAAACTCTCAAGCAACTACTGAATCTTACAGAAAAGAAAGACAAGAAGAAGAAAAAGAAGCGAGGGAAAGGGAAGAAGAAAAGGTCCAGCAGTTCTTCATCATCATCAAGTGATACTTCAAGCTCCAGCTCGTCCTCGGAGTCGTCGTCATCATCTTCTGATTCTAGTGGTAAGGGAGTTTCACAACTGAGCCAGAGTAAGGACTTCCATCAGGTAGAAAGTTGTAAAAAGTAATATATGTGAAGTGCATTATAATCTAAGTTAAATCACTAAACAAACTTTAACCCTCTTAGTACATGATGTGAAATTTAAATACAAATGTATGTCTAACAAAGGCTGTTCCTACTTCTGTCTTACATGAGTTTCACAAACTTTTGCTTCTAATTTAAACATAATCGAATGTTTTCATCAATTAATTTCAACTGTTCTGACTCAAAATCTTCTAAAGAGTTAATAAACTATTGTTTTAGCTTTGTAATATGAACTAAATAACTTAAACAGATTGTTATGTTACTTAGATAATGCCTGGTTCACAGTTGGATAGTAGCACAAGGCAGGCATGGATCTTATGGACTCACTGACTCACTGGCGCCAATCACATGCCAGTTGCATTCCAGTCAGTTATTGAGCGCGACTGTCCAACTGTACTGGGCAAATGTGATCCAGACGTAATGTTATAAAAGTGATTGTGTTTTTAAAGATTCGGAAGGTCCGAACCGCAAGAAGAAGCGTCGGTCGCAGTCGAACAGCAAGCGACAGCGGTCGCTGTCGCCGCTGAGCAAGCGCATGGCCATCCTGGGCGACGCGGAGTCCGCCTCGCGCACGCACAACTCGCAGTTCAACCACCCCTACGGCTACCAGCCGCCGCCGCCCGCCGCGCCCGCGCCGCACCTCCCGCACCACCCGCAACACCAGCAGCACCAGCAGCACCAGCACGACGAGCCCGCCGCCGCGCCCGCGCGCTCGCAGGCTGATGTCGATTATGAAATTAAAGTCAGTATTTATACTTTTTGATATGTCTAAGGCATTTACCAGACAAAAAAAACATACAGACGAATTGAGTACCTCCTTCTTTTGGGAAGTCGGTAAAAAAATAATTTCAACTAGCCAATACCAGACAAATAAGTAATAACAAAATGTTAAAAGTATAAACATAACATTTTGAATAGATTAAAATTGTGTTTGCGGCATTTTTTGTTTGCTTCAAAATAGATGGTTCCTTTTTTGATCGTCTTGTATCGTAAGCCACAGTTTTGACGATTTATACGTAAAGTAATGCGTCGTAATTAATTGTATTTTTGACAAAACATGTCTTGCAAAATATGAGTTTGAAACTTAAGATGATTTATGTAGGAGCCATCGAATTGTGAATTTAAAATATTACATTATCTAGCTTTCCAACATAAAGTAATCATTGTAACAACTTTAAATCGAACATTTAATATTAATTCTGTGCGCTAGTGAATTTATTTTAAGTATTTAATCTTTAGGTTCGGAAGTTCTTGGAAATGACAAAAGAAGACTCGGACTATGAAGACAAGGTGCGCAACTTCCTGGAGGAGACTGCGCAGTACAAGCGCAACCGCAAGATGCAGGAGCTCGGACAGCAGACGCAGCCCGGCGCCGAGCACGACAAGAAAAAGAAGAAGAAGAAGGACAAGTAAGTCAACACCCCCTTGCTATTGTTCCTTTTAAATGATATGGATGGAAATGGGAGAAGACTAAAATAGACATCCATTGGTATACTCGGTTGAAGTGTTTGATTAACAAATACCTATTTTAGCTAACTAGCTAGAACGCTACTAACAAACTAATCACGATAGCCCACTTAATGTTTATCATTTAATACAAGGAAAAAGAAGAAGGAATCTAAAAGGAAGCGCAAAGAGCAGGAGAGAGAAGATAAAAGGAAGGCGAAGCTAGCGCGCTCCGCCAGCAACAACGACTACAGCCTGCGGGACTTGGACAACATCGGAGATAAGAAACTAAGAGATGCTATTAGGTAGTTTATTCAGAAAATAAATGTTCATTTTCATTGAATTTTCCATAGTTAAGATGAAAGAAAAAATCTTAATTTCATTATTTTACTTTGCTACCTAGAACACTGTTGCTCTACAAACGACAAATAAAAGTATTCTTAATAAATTTCTTTGTCATAACTAAGACCATTGCTAGTCTAAAAACTACTTACTGCTTGTGTGTTCTTGCTAGTTTGTGGGTAGAGTTACAAATATTAAAAATATGAACATTGCAGGAAGGAATTGAAAGGAAAATCCAAGAGGGACCTCAGTTCCGATGGGGAATATGAAAGAAAGCACAGTGATAAGAGGTACTTTTATGTATAATACAATATACAATATATAATACAATCGTTACATTTTAAACATTTAAAACTAGCGCTCGTCCGCGAAAAAGTTGCCCATGATGTTTCTGCATATATCAAGTTACCTTTCCATCCAAATTAAGTCAGTTATTTTGGAGATTACATGGAACATATAGACAATTTTTTTTACAAAAATACTTCGTTATCATTAACACAAGTACATTATTATTGCCATAATTTGCCAGTTATAACACCATTTATTAGAAAATAGGTAAACGATTGACTTGTAAATATTTTTCTAGGATGATGGACGACATGCCGGGCTTGGACGACCTGGAGTCCAAGATCAGCGCGTACCACGTGATGGTGGAGAAGGAGGCCCTGAAGCGGGACGGCCGCGCCTCCCTCAGCCCCATAGACCAAGCACCTCCGCCGCCACTAGAGAAACCTAAGTGGAAGATGTCTATGAGTGCGGTTAAGGAAACGTTAGTATACATTACTACTGCTACTAAACAAAAGTTATCAGCTTCTGAAATTTAGAGCCATGTAGCTTGTAATTTATACTGTTTTACATCTGCTTTTAAATGTTATTGGCTGGTAGTAAGACTGGTTTTTGGTTATATCAAAATTAGAAATGTGTTTAAAATTAAAAGATGGTTGAGAAATAATAGTTCTAAATTTTAAATTTCAGGTGATTAAAAATAGTCATTCTTGGATATACAAGTTGTATTTTCAAATGTATTATGTGATGTGTGTTATAACAATTTTTCGTTTCAGTACAAGATAGTTATTATTTTATATAACATTACATACATTAAAAACACAACATGTTGTCTACGGCTTCACATGCGTTTTGTTTGAGTAAATTTTCCTCTTTCGTGAAAAGGTTGTAAATTAAGGTTTCTGATACACAAAAACAAGATTTATAGGCAATATACACAGTTTATTTTTTAGTAGGGTTAAGAAGAAGGATACGCCGGTACAGAAGGGATACAAAGAACGTTACGCGTTTGAAGATAGTTCTGATGAATCCCAAGAACAAACTAAGGTAAGTTTACATTTTACTAAGGTTGTGCAACTAATAAAATATAAGGAAAACCAACTTTTTACAAGAGAAGAGGGCAAGAGGGCAAACCAAGGTGATATTTCGGTTTCGGTTTTGTCTTTCCTCTATTAGTGTGATAATTTCCAAGGTTTCTAAATTATGTTATTAATGATGAACTGATGTATTAGCCGTCGCCGTCGAGTGGTGATAAGAACGTGTCGGTGCGACGCGCCATGGCCATGAAGGAGCCCGGCCCCGGCAAGTCGCGCGAGCCCGACCCGCCCGGCACCGAGCCGCCGCACCACCACCAGCACCAACACCCGCACCCGCATCCGCATCCGCCGGTACACACACACACAAACACACGCGCACACAACATACAACAAACATAGAGACAAATTTTGTGCTGTCCATGTTAAAAAATCCCTATTTTTTTTTTAATATTCCCTTTTCAATCAATTCCTAAAATGTTTTTCTACCGATATTATTTTTAATTCTTTTATTTTTTGCTATATTTGTAACTTATAGAATATTATTTGCGTTTTTTTCCTTCAAAGCATGTTTTTATTTGTTGTATTATTTTAATTTCCATCCACAGGTGCGCAAAGGCAATATAGTGCTAGACAAATTCGGTTCGTTCCGATTGGCGCAGGAGGGCGAGACGCCGGTGTGCGTGGGCGACGCGCGCCCCGAGCAGTTCGTGACGCGCATCAAGCCGCCCTCGCCCGCCGCGCGCCGCCCGCGCTCGCCGCCCTCGCCGCCCTCGCCGCGCCGCCGCTCCTCCAACTCCTCCGAGGACGACCGCCGCTCGCCCAAGCGCTCCCGCAGCAGGTCCACCCTCTCACTACCTACCACTACCGCTATTTACTCACGACAAACACGCATGTGGAACCTTACACTAGCTAAAACACTACAATTTAGGATCGTGTACTATTCCTTGCTTTATATATGTATTTTATAATAAAAATAATTAGCAGGTCCCGGCCCCGCAAGTATCGATCGAGGTCCGGTTCGCGGTCGCGGTCGGCGTCCACCGGCAGCGCGTCGCCCGCCTCGCGCCGCCGCCGCTCGCCCTCGCCGCGCTCGCGCTCGCGCTCCGACGCCAGCCGCTCATACTACTCGCGCAGCCGCTCGCGCTCCCGCTCCGGCTCCAGGGACAGGTGAGACATCGGCCTGATGATGCAGAACTTCCCTCAAGATCAATCAATGTTTATATGACTAGCTGATGGTCGCTACTTTGCGTGAAATACAAAATAGTAAAAGTTATTAGCCTATGTTACACACCTTTAATGTAGCTTTTTAATGTTGAAAGAATTTTGAAAATCTGTCCAATAATTTTCGAATTATTTTGATACATACAAAAAATTACTATAAACTTGGAACAATGGTATGCACTATCCTAATAAATACCCATTCACCCTTTTTAAAATTATCATTTACATACAGATTAACTATTTTTTGAGATGTAACAATTTGAAATGTTAAGATATTGTCAATTAATATTGCATGTGTTGCAGGATGCGGCGCAACAACCGGCGCGGCAACTGGCGCGGGCGCGGCGGCTTCGAGCGCGGCACGTACTACCGGCCGCGCTTCCACACCTACAACGGCAACAGCCGGGGCCGCGGCCGCGGGGACTTCCGCCGCGACGACGGCCGCCGCTTCCAGCCCGACTGGCGCGACAACCGCTCGCGCGGCGGCCGCCCCTTCCGCCCGCGCCGCGGCGGCCCGCGCGGCCGCCCCTTCCGGTCAGCACCACACACCTCAACATGACTAGCTTCTGCCCGCCACTTCATCCGCGTCAATTACACAACTGTAACAAGTAGCTGTTAGAGATTGCTCATAACAATTAGACCGCCTTTGTGCAAATAGTATTTGATAAATAACTTACGTGTTCTTCATGGCTATTTCATATGTCCATTATATGCTTCAAATTTCATCTAAATCTACTGATCCATCGATCCAAACTTTCGCATTAATAACATAAGTAAGATTAGTTTAGTATGATAAAGTAACGTTATAATAGAATAACCTTTCCCCAACTTCGACTGCTAAGATAGATTACTGTAAGTTTAAAAAACGATGTATTGAACAGAGGCGGGTTCCGTGACTTCCGCGAGCGGCGCGGCGGACGCTACTCGCGCTCGCGCAGCCCCGACCGCACGCGGCGCTCGCGCTCCTACAGCCCCGAGCGACGCGACAAGGACAACAGGGACAGGTCGGTATCTCACACCTTACACACACACAATACAAGGCACCAATCTGTGTGCGCTTTAGCCTACATTTCCATTGTGTCATACAGAAAACTATTTTTATTAAGAATTTTAACATTGTAATGAAGTAATAGTTTGTATTAGAACGCGCGCATACTTTTTAACAAACTATCGCACAGCTGGTTAGTCGCGCTTTGATTCCTATGAGCTTATATGGAGGTGCGCAGAATACTCGATTTTTTGGTGTATAACTAAACACCTGTTTAGTTATACCTGAATTTCACCTGAATGGGCTTCGAAACAATCGACAATCGGACAACAGTTTTATGATTGTTCAGTTAAAGGTGTGCGACTACTCTTAGTGTATGCACCAATTTCTTTACCCAGATACTGAATTTGTTTCAACTTTGCTTTCTAAGCTTGCTTCTTCCGATTAGCATCACAATTGATATTACAGCTACTCTCGTTTGTCCGAACGCAACAGCCACCGCAGCGAGGGCGAGTACGAGGAGGAGCGTTACGTGGACCGCAAAGAGTACGACGGCAAGTGGGCCGACGGCAACGAGCCCGACAGGACCCAGCACGAGGAGAAGGCCCCAGAAGAGGCGCCCAAAGAATAGCCCCATCAATCTACACTTTTACCCTCTCCCCCTCTCCCTCCCCCGACTTCATGTTTCTTGTTAAGACTAGTATTAAAAAATTCTACTATAAGGTGCTTACAGATTTAAAAATAAGTTTCATTTAATGTAGGATTTAAAATTGTAAATATATAAGTGGCTACAAATGTAACAATCCATGTTTGACTCTTGCATTTTGTTTTTTTTTATAAACAATACTTATTTGCAATATTATCTCTTGTTGTGTTTATTCAATAAATAGTAGGTTTGTATTGATTCCTTGTAATGTTTTAGTAATCATTCCAGTGTAGAACTAAAACTCGACTAAATTACAAATATAGATCATTCTATTGGTGTGTAATAATTAAAGATAATTATTAAAATGAAATTGTTGTTTTATTTCAAAATCAAAATGTTTTATTTAAAGTTAAAAATCACGCATTTGAGGTTAAAAGGGTAAGATTAAACAAAAACAATGTTCTATTAAAAAGTTTATTGATAAATAATAAAAATAAAAGTGCCAAGTGAACTTCAATTGTCATTCTGTACTTTTTTTTCTAAATCCTACTACAGACGCGAATTTCTGACAGTGTTAACTGAGCAGTTGATTAACTGAGTAACTACTGAGCGCATATAGCGAGCTTAATCTAACTGGTGTACAATTCTTTATTACAAAACAATTTTGCACTATTGTAACTTGAATGACATCAATTAGTTAATACCAACAGTCAATTGACATGTTAAGGCACTAGTTACTAATTTTACAGTAAAAAAGACATTATTTTGTGGCTTAATCGCATTTATAACCTAACCAGAAAACTTAAGCCCCTCAAAGCCAAATTGATTTTATTTCTGGTTAGACTACAACTGCCATACAAGCAACTTGATGTAACCAGTGTTGACTGTTTAATTACTTAACTTATAACAAGTATAAAATAATAATTTAAGAAACCTAAAAAAAACTATCACCATAATAAAAAAAGTCTTAAGAATTAAGTTCTATGTGCGCTTCTTCTTTTTCTTGTTCTTAGTAGTTGTAGTCTTAACATTCCAGTACCAGAAGAGTTGAAGAACCAATGCTGCATTGGTTGCTGTTGACACACAGTATGTGAGGATGATGATGGAGTCACCTGTCTCTTGTATTGATGTGAATATTCTAGCAATGCTTCCACCAAACAGCAAGGCACAAGTTACCGCAGACAACTGTCCTGTGCTGCCATTCTTATAGTTTGTTAGTATCTGTATAGCCTGAAAATTATACATTGATTAAAAAACTCAATGAATAGTGTTTTATACCTCCAATGAATTGTATTCGAGTTATAAGAAACTGTTTCAAATTCAGTTTGTTAAGCAGAATAAATTACCATATTTTAGTTTTGTAAACTTTTTACCTTAGCAATGACAATGATTGGTACATTAATAGCTTGCATGGACCATAATACATCTTTTGGAGTGTAACCACTAACAAGTGTTGAAACTAGTCCAATGTAAACAGCTAAAAATGTTGCAGCCTTCAACGAATTCCCTCCATAATGTAGGACAAGGACAGCAATGATTGCTGTTTGTATTGCAAGGAATGTTCCTTCACCCCATGCACTAAAAAACAATTGTTATGTAACACATATGCTATAAAACTCGATGGATATCTGGATATCATTTATCTTAAAATTCATTACCTGAATGGAAAATTCATAACATAACTGTAAGAAAAGTTTGCAGTAATAGCAAAAAGTTCTAAATAAACTCCATAAACATTGATGCCTTCAGCACTTTTACTGCCCAGTATTTTTAGAATTTGAGGTACTTTTACCAGTATGGATCCGGCGATGATACCAATCCCAAGACCTTTGCTCAAAGTGCTTTTAAAACATGGTACTGAAATAAAATTATTGAAATATAACCTGTACAATTCAAATTATTAAACATGTTTTATACAAATTACAAACATGTCTTACTTACCGTCAAGAAAGTTGTAATTAAGAAAATACTCGTCGTAGCATTTTTCAGATAAAATCGATAAAAGAAGACCTTTGATAAAATCAGCCATTTTATTTGTATTTCCTTACATTTATGTATTTATACACCGACGTTACAATCTTGTCAAGTAAATATATGTAATTTATGCGTAAAACTTAACTATTTATGTTATAAAAACCTATAATGTAATAAATATTCTATTCCGCTTTATTGGAATAAGAAAACTGACATATGGTGTCGTATCGCAAATTATGACATGACGTTGATAACAAATGTCATTCCACGTCGTTCCTGTTTAACGTTCTAGAAATGTTTTAATTACATTTTTTTAGAGTGAATTTTGTTAACCATTTTTTTTAATATAAAACTTATTTCAAACTAAAATTAAACATTCTTCTGAATCGATGTTGTAAGGCCTCTATACAGATTACTTAATACCTCGTATAGTATCTGTGCTCAACACGTGTCTTTATTTTTTACACATTTATACATTCATGACGAAACGTAATTAGCACAAATATTTAGTTTCTTCATAATTATATACCTACAAAATTTAGGGCTATGACCGATTTCGTGCAATGCGTCATTCATGTACATACAATACATAAATAAAACAACATTAATAATGACATCATTTATTTATGACCATCTGATGCGACATTTTCTTACAAGTAATTTGGTGAATAACGGTGATGCTTGACTTTTCTTGCGCCGAGGACATCTTTAAACTTATAAAGTAATTAAATTAAACACGAACATAAGGAATTTATTGATCAATTACTTCTATTTCCGCATTATTACTAAAATTATTGTTTTACGACAATTACAAACATAAACGAACCATGACACAAAATACGCCAACATAAACTCTTATTGGACACCGAAAAAAAACATTGTAATTTAGATAAATAAAAAATAATCCATATTTTAACAATATTGGAAACCATAAAAATTAACAATTTTACTTTTACATAATATCGAATCTTTTGTTGCCGTTTTGTTCCAAAGAACATCAGATAATTCTACATTAAAAAGACCATGTCGCGATGACAATAATTTTCATTAATTTACTAAGTATAAAAATTATTTATTTTATAGTAATATTGCTTGAAATTAGGATCTAAGTACGAAATATAATAGGTAGTGTGTTTGTATCAAAATGGACAAATTGACACAAGATTCTCCCTAATTATTATAGACTCGCAATACATTGACCATCTGCATTCTGAAACACATCTAAAAATTATTGATGAATATTTCAACTTCCTTTGAAATATCTCCATTGGCCAATATGTAATTTAAGGCAATTAAACTCACAATCTCAATACAAGTAACTTTACTACCATCAATCACAACACGATTATCATTTATAGTATTACAAATTGAACTGGCTTAGTGCAAGATGTGCAGTTTGAGGTTAGCTGTAAAAAAAGAGATAATGATACATAATGTAATTTTTTTTTGCTCACCAGGTCAGATAAATTTGCAGCACTATACATAATTTCAACAACTTACTATCAACGATCAATTAATTTTATCTACGAATGTCAACTAGCGTCATTTACTAACTTCGAGGTCAAATTGAACTATTTTAAACTATTGTACATGAGCAAATATGAAATCTTATAAGTTATAGTTTTTTCTAGCTATTGTAAGGCAAATTTTACTAACAATTTCAGATATCTAAAATTGTCAACTGTTTTTCATTTTGTATTTTATCTTCATAATTATAAATATCCGCAAAACGTTTGTTATAAAAATTATAAAAGGAACAATTATATACATATTTCGAGTGCATGGTTCTTTCACGTTACCATTTGTACACAAGACTCATGATAAGGGTTTCAAAGAGAATGACAATTTGGGTCTTGAATTATTTTTGCCCAATATTTTCTTTTGTTCCTCTTTAACTCTCTTTTCTTGTTCTTTTTTCAACTTCTGTCTTTCTTCATCCATTTTTCTTTGTTCCTCTATCATTGCTAACCTTTCTTCCGCCTGGAATTTAAAATCATACTAATATTATAAATGCGAAAGTTTAGATGGATGTTTGTTAAGTTTGTAGCCTAAACGGTTGAACTGATTTCATTGAAATTTAGTATAGATATAGAGGATAGTCCAGAAGAACACATAGGCTACTCACTTTTATTTTTTTTATACCACGCGGACGGAGTCGCGGGCGATAGCTAGTTTTTATAATAAATACATCTATGTAAGAGAAAGGGAAATTAGTTCCAATAATAAAACTTGTTTAAAATGTTGATGTAGCTATATCCATGTCATAGCGAAACCAGTTATATCAAGGACTTTTACCTTATTTAAATTTTATGTCGAAAGAAATACAATTCATTCTTATAGAAATATCACACACAGTTGTGTATGTTTGTTTTTACTTTTTGCATATTAACAACCATATTTCTATTAATAATAAATATTAAGTAGTTTTAGATTTAAACTAAACGCACTTTTACTCTCTACACAAAAATCCAGCACATAAAACATAAAATCATACCCTGTACCCTGTTTGTACGCTAAAATATTATTTTGTTGTTTACATGTGTCAAATTCTCAATTGCCAAAATTATATTGTGACAATGTACATATTATTTTGTAATGGGAGAGGACTTTGTTATAATGTATAAAAGTTCAATGTGTACCTATAAAATGTATTAGTGCCATCTATTTTCAATGGCCACGGAAGATCAGCACATGTGCTAAGTGGCTTTAAATAAATAAATAAAATTATATAAATAAGTAAATAGTTGGGAGAGTTCCTGTCTAGTTATATTGAAAACATAAATAGCATGCAACTTACCAACTTTCGTTGTGCCTCTTCAATTTTTTTGTTATTTTCAGCCATGATTTCCTCCAGCTCTTTCCTTTTACGAGCTTCTTCCTCCTGTATAATAAAAAATGAACATTAATTCCGATCCCCACAAACACCTAGTTGCAATAAAACAAAGAAAATAACAATAAAAAATATAAATCAATTGTTAACATTGTAGCGTCGTGTGTGCGATTACAAGTCGTTTGTGTGTAGAAATGCATGAGAATAACATCACTGTCTTTATACAATAACGCATAGCATTGTGGAAAATTTCATTGAAATAACAAAACTATCAACTAAAACATATTTTGATTTTATAGACCTACAAATATCTAGAATAGTGTGTAATGTATGGCACGTCATTTTTGTGTTTTAGAATATTCATCATTTGTATTATGTATTTTTAAACATAAAATGTTGTTTTACAAAAAATAGATTCAAAAAATACCTTCAGTGTTCACGACAGGATCCTCAAGCTGCGTCTCCGAAAAATTCTTACGGCTTCTGGTCTTGATCAGTCTTCTGACCTGACTTATACACTACGTGACTGCCAAGGACAGTCAAGTGAACAATTTAAACAATGCTAGCCTGAAGCCTCGTCAGCAATCTTACACTGAGGCAGTTCATGACAAATACAAGTCTGCCTCGACAGTGCAAATGACATGCATGTGGATTAATGGAAGTCGAGTTAATCATTACGAAATTGTCAACAAGGACTGAACAACAAAGAGTTCAAGAAAATAATTCTTGTAAGCACTCGAACTACACCTGACCGGACCTTTAACAGATATGATCGAAACAATACTTTAATTAGTTACTCTTGTACATATGGTTGGCATTACTTAAAACATTGAAATGTACAAATTGTGTTTATTAGCTGTGAAAACGCTGTGTTCTCACAGGGTGAGGTCGGCCATGTGCAAAATCAACATCTGGCATTGTTTGTGCACATGGCTGGTACGAGGAGGGCGCAGTTACCTGTCTGGCTAGCTCCTCGCGCCGCTGCTGCTCTCGTTGTCGCTCCAGCTCTTGCATCATTTCTGTTTCCATCTTCCGTTTAGCTTCCTCCACTCTTTTCGCCACCTCTTGTTCAATTTCTTCTTTACGTTTTTCTAATTCTTCTTCGACTCTTTTCTTTACGAGTAATTCTATTCGTTTTGCGGCTTCTTCTTCAACCACCTAAATAAAATATTAAGTTTTTTTTATAAATTGGAACTCAGTGGCAGAGGTACATTGAAAGTTAAGACATCAACATATTGGTAGTTTACAAGTGTTGTTTAATTACTAAATATTAAGGTTTTCAATTATCTTGGTGTCTCAAAACATTGACTTGGAGGACACTGTGCAGCAGGCAATTGAACCACTAAGATATTTGTAAATATGTACCAGTAGTGGTCATTCCATAATATAAACACTACATCTGTCACTTCTAAAAATTATTAGAACAATGCATAAGATGTTACATACAAGATTAAACAATTGCATTTTTTTTACCTTGAAAATTCTAGAATAAGTATGAAATAAAACAAAGCATAAGCAGCAGAACAACTTATTGTCTTTTTTCTGCATATAATTTTTTCATATGTATTTTTTGATATACACCAAACTAATACTATGTTACTCGCAAACTAAATTAATGACCAGTTAAGTCAGAATTTATCGAACTCATAGGTATAGGATCACTAGCTCTAGTCCATCTTAGGTCTAGGGCAGCTACTGTCTCTCTCTCTCTCTCTACAGAAGATTTAATTCAAAGTTGTTTTTAGTTCAGCTTAATTATTTTCCAGCCACCTCCGCAGTTCCCCTGCATCTACCCCCAGCTGGCAAAGCCCATGGGTAGATGTTTTTATTTGGGTCAATATGTTTGAAAATCCTGAGTCTCAAAGTTAATTTAGTTGTAACATAAAATTACTGTGATAATAGCAGGAATTCCTAAATCTTTATACTATTATTAGGCATCAAAAATATTACACATATATTACAAATACATTTTCGAAAATAGCGTTAACTGTAAAAACAAAACCGAAGCTATTTTAATGTTTTACAAGACAATTTTTTCCTTTTATAATTATAATTGTTTGCAATAACTTAAATAAAGAGGACATAACAGTTAAGAGATGTCTGATTCCACATAATCTGCTTACCTTTAGTATTTTAGAGGGCGTAGTAGCAGATCTTGTGCCTGGCAGGGGTTCCTGCATGATCGAGAGGTGCGCATAATGAACAGGTAAAAGTGAGGAACACCTTTTACTTTCATACTTTTACATATTATAAAAATTGCTCTATCACATTGTTTATGAGGAGTTTGGACATGAGATGTACATTTTTATAAAAATGCATTTAATAATGTTTAAATTGTCCCCAAAACAGGTTAATTCAGTTCATTTTAATATTGTATAGATATTTTCTTTTTTTTTCTAAAATAAATATGAAATTAGGCAATTGTCTATGTTTCTTGTTTAATTGTAATATTGATAAAATTTTGTTATTACTAATTGCTTTTTAAGGCACATCAGAATATTATGTAAAATTTTTATTTCGTATTATACATATAAAAGCGGTATAAACTAATTAACTAGTTAAAATAGTTTTACATTAAAGCAACCCAGCAGTTGTTTAAGGTTATGTGATAGACTTGTCTGTTAATGTTTTCATTTAGTTACCTTTTGTTCAGCTTCTTTAACACGTCTTTGCCTTTCCATTTCAGCTAGCCGATCGACTTCGTCCATTTTGCTGCGTCCCTTAGACTTCTTTCTTCTGCTGCCATCATATGATGCATCGCTCGTACTAGATGTTGATGCTGAACGTGACCGTTTTCTAGTAAAACACATTAAGATTCTTATTGACATTTACACAAAAGTTTTAATTTTAAGCGTTTATTTACTTTTAAATTGAAAAATGCAAATTACCTTGATTTCGAACTTCTTTCCTTAGATTTTTCAACATGTTTTGAATTCCTGCTTCTGGATGAAGAGCGATCTTTAGACCTACTTTTCTTACGTGAATGTTTACTGCTTTTATGATGTCGCCTTGGTGATTTACTTCTTGATCTGGATCTGCCCATGGTGTTTAATTGAGTAATTTCTAACTTTTAATATTAAACTGTTGTAAAATGATAACGCCACCCCAGCTTTTTTAAGAACATTACCATAGAGTATAAAAACCATAGATTAAATAAACAGATTACAAATCTGTCAAAGAGTAGCTCATCTTGGTCGAATACTAATACTTTTTTGACGTGTGCGGAATTGCAAGTGTACTAAGGTCTTGCCAAATCCATTTCGCCCTCCCATTCATGTTTCATAAGAAAATGCTAGAGAGATGAAGTTGAAGACCTATATAGTTTTTCCTAGAGCAATGTTGCACAAGTATTATCATTATCATTTTGGGTGACACACTAGCAGCTAGTTAGCTGATGCGTGTGTGTTGTATAGCTCGGAGATTTTAAGATTGTCTAATCTATTTTTAAAAGCATTGACTGTTGGAGCCGCCACTACAGTATCCGGAAGCCTGTTCCATGCCGTGGCTACTCTGTTAGGCAGAAAATGCTTGAATGTATTTCCACGTTTGCTTACATGCAGCATATTATTTTGGCCCTAGGGCAAATACGATACATAGTAATAGTAACTACTTATATATGTTAATTGAGAAAAATAACAAAAGCGTTTTATTTAAATTGCATCAGTTTTATAACAGCCGTTTTGGTCTATAATATTATCTTAAATACAGTACAGTTTATATAGAATGATGACAAATTACATCGCATTATACACTTTTTCTTTTTCACTAATAAATGTTAAGATATCTGAAGATGCTTGGAGTACATAATCTTTTAGCTTATTTTCCATTTGTTCAGAACTACCATCAAAGTTTTTATTAACCGATTTACTGTTTTTTCTGTCTTTAATATTTCTAGGACTACTTGATTTTTGAATTCTTTTGCTCTTTTTCGGACATTGTCTCAAACTCTGATTAAAAATAGCATCAAATAGATTTAAATCTGAAAGAACGTGAGTTTCGTACAAGGTCTTTTTCTTTTTTGGTTTTTTACTTTTTCCTGTTATTGCACTAGGAAAAATATCCGAATCGTTTTTATCGGCATTTTCTTTATCACTGACAAAACCAGAAAGTTTTTTGTCTCTTGTTCTATTGTCGACAAAGGTCATATCACAAAATGGATCTTGGATTGCATCCTCGCTGTATATTGATTTAAGTTTCTTAAGAGACGATTCATCCTCATTATCATTACTAGATTCTTCCAAATTCTGTATTTGACTTATTGATAGATTGCCTTTGAAGAAATAATCGTTGGGTAGACCGCATCCTCGTACAACGAGTTCTGATGATGTACTAAATCTTGGTACAGTCATCGGCTGTTGGTAGATACACTCAAACATTCCTGTAGACGCATTTGGATCAATGGTGTGATCTATAACAACTATAAGAAACGATTAGTAAATAAAACAATCGCACAAAAGATCCAGTTGACAACAGAAGATAGCTTAAACAACGAGTTCCAAATCAGATGTTTTAAAAAAAGGCAAATAAAATTTCAAACCAATTTTTTTTTCTTAATTGTTTTACTAATCCAGATATTAAGTACATTTTTATAAAATGTTAAATATACCTTTAATAAGGTCATCCAAAACTGCTGGGCAAATCTTTGCAGTAACGTCCGTCGTATTAGTGAGATCAGGACATGAGTTTATTTCAATCAGCCATGGTGTATACTCTTCGTCTAGTAGGAAATCACAGCCGTAGAGTTCAAAGCGGTTCTTGCATAACGGTAGAGAATCTTGACCGCTGAGCATAATTCCAATAATCGATTTCTTCATACCGGGATAAATGATATGTTCCCAAACACCATCGCCACCAATCTTACTCAAATATTTTTTATACATATTCAGTTCCCACATGTTATTCATGGGCAGTTCTGGATGTCTACCAGCAAAATTATTATATTTCTTTTGAACAGCGTTGTTTGTCAGATGTATAGATTCGTGATAGTTTTCGAGGTTATAGTTTTGTGAACTAAACTTCAAGTAGCAGTCTTTGTACATCCAAATGACTAGAGGGTAGGTACTGGTTACTAGGTAATATTGTCGTATATCAAATTTTGTTTCGTGAATTAATAATGGTTTTTCTGAAATTAAAAAAAAAACTCCAAAAATATTTTTTACTACTTATATGACTTTAACTACAGATCCATTCATGTATGAAAAATGTGTTTCACTTACCGATATATTTTTGAACTACGTACTTCGCATTGGCCTTGTTCAATAGTTCTAGGATAACACCTAATTTAGAGGCCATCCTAATTCCCCTACCTCTTGACCAATGACCCGGTTTTATAATCCAAATATTTTGATAGCCCTCACATCTTACTTGTGGACGATAAATATAAATCTTTTCTAATATAAATTGAGCGTATCCAATATAAAGAAGTAGTCTGTTTTCCTTATCAGCTTCAAATAGCTCTTTGTTAGTTATAAGACGGTAATACTTTTTTAAAAAAACATTCCACTGTCTTGAGCTCACTGGTTTAATTGGATAATCAATATCTCTGTTACGTTTTTGTAACAAAAATTCTTTGCATCTGTTCAATGCAAAAGTCATAACTTTCATTGGTATGGTTCCAGTTTCGGAAAATATCGTGATATTATTAGCAAGCATAGATATTACCCATTGTATAAGACTAGTGCACGCTGTTAGTCTATAGTCTGTTATAAATTCTTCTATTTCTCCATTATCGTAACTATTATAACTTCGAGGACAGCACACTTCAGCTACGTCTTCTATGTAAAACCAGTAATTAATCTTCATATATGTGCACAAACCTTGTTTTGTTGTCCATAAGGCATCAGCTTTAAGCTTATTGACAATCGTTTTACACTCATTCTTCATATCGATAGAGGTATCATAATCTTGCTGAGTGTCGCGCCAAACGAAATTAGGATTGGATTTCTCAACTAAATTCGACAGCATAAGTCTCTCCAGCTCGTAATGTACGTCGGTTTTGCTAGATATTTTACCGTTATTTATTTTGAACATGTTTAATCGATTTGGTGGAATTTTTTCAACCCATCCTCTTTGTACTAAAGCTTTACGCACCGCGTTGCACGTACCAAAGATGGAAAATATTTTATTTTCCCGTTTAGCTTTGGAAGCAAGATCTTTTAATTTTGAATATCCAGTAGATTTGTTTTGCAAACTTGATATTATATATGATTTTTCTTTTGGACTAAGACCTAAAGAACGGATTGTATTCTTATACATTGTTGGATCTTTTTTACAAACAAATTTTTTTCGTGTTGTTATACTTTTGGTTAGTTTGGTATGTGCTGAGTGTGGCTCTTTGAAATCTTTACATTTGTTATTATTGTATGAAACTACTTTCTGAAACAGATTAAACTTGTTAAAACTTAATGCGATTCTCTATTTCTATAAAGTAAAAAATGATAGAAAGGAACAAATGAACAAGAGTGATACGAACTCTAATTTCGGCTTCGGAAACTGCTAATGAGAAGTTGCACATGTGTAGTTTGTGAAAGTTTTTTTTACAACATAAGGTGGCAAACGAGCAAGCGTCCACCTGAATCCGCCGAAATGGCGAAGCGACCATTGCCCATAGACATCGGCAATTGCAGATGCGTTGCCTACCCCTAATTGACAAAAGGAGGCGCACATAAACAGAATATTTCCCCGTCCTGTGCGTCTCCTCCGCCGTCAAATCCATTTTTCCTCTTGAATGAAGTGTGAAAAGGAAAAGGGACTAAAATTAAGCCTAACGCACGACACTCACTGAAACGCGGAATTGCTCCCACTACACACCGTCTTCTGTATTGTCGTGGTATTGAACCGGGCGAGCCGGACCATTCGTGCTAAGATATTAAAGCGGGCGCAACCACTGTTAGGTCACTATCAGGCTTACTCTATAGTCAATCTTTAACTTTCACAGGTCAGTATCAAACAAGAGCAACGGGCACAAAGGATTATTTATTCTTAAGCTTGCACACGACTTTAAAACTCGCATATCTCCGTTTTAAAATGTAACAGACTAGAAAAATAACATTATATACCTTTTTTGTCCGTTTGCTTTGATTTTTCACTGTTTTTTTTCTTAGCGGCATTTTTGCAGTTTTTAGTGAGTGGGGTCTTTTTTTAATCATTTCATTTTTTTTTGTCTCGAGTTAATTATGCTACAAAATGTTGATTACGTGAAATTTCCTTAGTTGTAGATATAATACAATTACTACTAAATACTTATTACTCTTTCAGATACCTCATCCAGTATAATGATTTTAAACCATTTTTCTCAATGTCACACGAATAGGGTAGGTTGTACCAACGTGGATCACATCGCCATTTTGACTTCCCGTTCTTGTTATTTTTATTCACTTATGTATTTTGATAATGAATAGGTTTAGGAAGGACATATAAGACTAATATAGTTATATCATACCAATATTATAAATGGATATTTGTAAGAGTTTGTAGCCTAAACGGCTGAACAAATGTCGATGAAATTTGGCATAGATGTAGAGGATAGTCTGGAGGAACAAATAGGCTACTTGCATTATTATTTTTTTTAATCCGAGTCGCGGGCAAAAGCTAGTCTTTAAATGTATAAATAGAGAAAGGCATTTATAACAAGTATTTTACTAGGTAATGAAATTTATATGAACTCCCGATATTATATTTAAAAAAGCATTTCTCTTCATATATGTAAATATTTTACCTGTTTAATTTCCGAAATCAATTGAGAGATAATTACATTACTTCTTTTTGCTATTATTTGTATTGTTTAACGTATTAAAATTTGACATGTTTTCAATTTTGATGACAGTGTGGAACCATAGATATATTTTATTTTTTACCGTCTTATCAAAGAGTACTCCTGTTAGAATTCTAGGAGGCAATACAAGGGCAAATTAGAAAGTGGGGGGTAGTTTTAATAAGACGTATTTAAAATATAGTGTAAAATACTAAAAATCATTAGCTTTGCCATCTACGTCTATATGTCTTAACTTATGTGTCGAAGTTAACATTTTCAACTTGTTATGTATCAGGACGGTAATCACCTTTTTGTTATAAAAGCTGCGGTGCGAATTTCATTGTATTATCATCACAAAGTCCTTATGAATATGCAAAGATCTTATAACGAGTTCTCGTTTATTCGTAAAACTAACTTTGTTTGTAAATTAAAACTAAACATGCAAATATTAATGTTTTATTTGTGGTAATAAACTTTAAAATTTCAACAAATGTAGTAAATACCATATATTTTCAACATTGTATCATCTGTAACACTTCCATAATTTAGATTCTGATATAGTAACAAAGTTTTTCATATAGTTGGAGATATTCAGATTGCGGTCTTTCTCTTGAATAATGTATTAGGATTTTCGTCATTCGGGGGCAATACTACGACTCCGTAGGTCGGGTAGATTGATGTGCAGCTTTTTGTAAAACTAATTGATTTCTGTTTAACTCTATTTTCATCTTGAATTCTACAAATATTTCTACCGATGGCGCTTAGTTTTTTCAATGAGTTTGAATCGTTAGCACAACTTCGTGAGCTCATCGGTTGCAATGAAGACTTTTGATTGATACCAACGAGACCCGATTTTGTTTGTCTCACAGGCGCTAAATTTTCAGTACGAACTGCGAGTTTGTTTTGAACCGAAATCGTGGATCTTAATATGCTGGCCGTCTCCCGTTCCCATTCCACGGGGTCGATGTAACACCGTTTGTTACCAACCGACATATCGATTTTCGGCTTATCTGATTTCCTCGCCGACTCGGTACGATATTTTCTGCTTAGTTTCGCCTCCTGGTCGTCCTCGGGTCTGCAGCAAGAATGTCTCACGACACGTCGTCTAGATTCTTGATTTTTTTCGCGTCTTCCTCGGATCCTAGAAGAGAGCGCGGATGATTTACGTTTTTTCAAACCAGACTTTAGGGCGTTATTTGCTTTAATAACAGTTACCGCTTGGCGTACCGTTAGAGAATCCTTGGGGCCTAATAGAATACCATCTTTATTGGTTG
>NW_013525102.1:5338451-5338755 GCF_000836215.1 Papilio polytes
TCACGCTCCTGTGATGATGTTTGTGTTCCTTGAGCTGCTTCTTGTGGAGCCGCCTTCCATTGATACAAAGCGAGAGGCCGAGGTACGCCGGCGCCTTGGGGATGACCTGCTTGTAGGCTAACTCGAATGTGCCAGTGTCGGCGTCCGCATTGTATCGTCGATCTAGAACAACTGTAAAGCAATATCATTGTAATATGGACATGATTGTATGAGTATTTATCAAGCTTAGTAACGTTACAACCTTTAATTACATCTTCAAGACATTGAGGACAGAGTCGCGCTGTGACCGAGGTCGTCGGAGCCA
>NW_013525102.1:5338787-5358146 GCF_000836215.1 Papilio polytes
AACATGAAATCAGCTCCGTATAATTCGAAGCTATTTTGCCTCTTATCCATGCTCTCTTGACAAGCCAGCATCGCTCCGATGAGACATTGCTTGATACCGGGGTATATTTTTGAATCCCATAATTCAGACTTTCCTATCTGTCTTCAAAAGGTTACATAAATAAAAATAATGAAATATTTCAACATTAACAAGAAAAATAAATATCTGTTATTTTATTACGGGTTTCATTATATTTACCTAAGGTAAGCTTTGAAAGAATGGCAGTCCCACATATTTTCATCAGGTAAAGCCTTGTCTCTCTCACCATTATTTTTATATTTAGTTTGCACGGCATTATTTGTAAGATGTACGGATTCATGATAATTTGACAAACTGAATATTTGTGAACTGAACCTTAGGTAGCTGTCTCTGCAGAGGTTAAAGAGCAAAATTAAAATAATGACATTGTTAAAATTAAAACATTTGTGTCCTTACTTGTATATCCAGATGGTTAGTGGTTGGCAATTCGTTATTAAAAACCATTGTCGTATGTCAAATTTTGTATTGTATATTATAAGCGGGTTTTCTACAAAGAAAAGTACATTATACAAAAGTAAATGCTTCTTACGTATCAATATTTTAAGAAATCGATTAAGATAATTTTACCGATATATTTCTGTACGACGTATCTACTTTTCTGAGCGGGAATATTAAGAAGACCAATGATATCTTTAATATTATTCATGAGTTGGATCCCTTTCCCGCGACATTTATTACCCGGCTTTACGATCCAAATGTTTAAAACCCCGTCGATATCTAGCTGCGGCCAATGCTGTGCTATCGATGCCAAAGCCTTGCTGGCCCTTCTTTCTATTTGTCTGAAAGTAATTATCTGCTTATCATTGTTTACAATGGCATTAATATTTGTGTTTTTTTATATTTACCTAACGTTGACATTAGAATCTGCCATAAATTTTGCTTTTTCGTGCACCAAAAGATAGTGATGTGTTAGGAATTGGTCCCACTCGTGTTCCCATATATGTTGGATTTCATCGTCGATATTATCGATATCCTTGTGGGAATAGAATACAATGTATTCATTTACTCTATTTATAGCAAATTCAATAGCAGTAAACGGTACTTTCCCGCGGTTAGTGACCGGATTATTTTCATTGTTCGGTTCGAACATTCGACAGAACCATTTGACTAGACTAATGCAAGCTGTAGTTCGAAAGTCTTCTATGAACTCTTCCAAGTTTTCGGAGTTATGTATGTTGTAGCAGCGAGGAAAGTTTGTTAGTGCTGTCCCGGGATCCGTGTACCAATGCATTTGAGTAAGTGAAGCGGTGAGACCTTCTTTTGTTGTGAATATAGACCTACAAAACCTGTTTTAAACCAAATGATCAATATTGTGTGTTAAAAAAAATGTTATTGATTTTATAGGCATCTGAGAAGTGAAAACTCATGAATGCGCTGTCATGTTTCGGTTACATCGTGAGACTCGTTTTACCTGCTGATAACGACCTCCTTATTGCTCAATAACCAGTCATATTTGTCCCTTTTTGTCGTCCAGAGAAAGTCAACGGAGTGGTGTTCCATAAACTTGTACAATATCATCCTCTCTACCTTTGTGAGTTCTTTGCCCACCACTTTTTTCGGATCAATATTTGGCGGCGGATGACGAACCTTTAAATACAAATTTACAAAATATATTACAGCTACATCATCATGTTATGCTAATATCTAAATTTTGTTTGATGTTCTCGGAAAGTTAGGAATTAGTAATCTGTAAAGAATCAAGAAAGAATCTAGCATACCTTATGTGATTCATATTTCTCGACCCACCCACGTTCTGTTAACGCTCTACGTACGGCGGGAAATCCACCGCCCTTTATCATAAACACTTTGTGATCCTTCATCGCGGTGTCCGCTATCTTTTTCAACTCATTCCATCTTTCGCTACTCACCCAGCTCTTATACTGCTTTAATTGTTCTACAGAGGACGTTGTTTCTATAGAACAATAATTGATTAATTAAAAATAATGAAATAAACACATGACCATATACTAATGTTGCCGCGGCGCCCCTTCTGACCACATTATTGCAGCGGTTGTTGCACAGAACCAATGTGCAATCATAATACTTTCTCTATATCAATTATTAATAATACATTACGTAAACATGGAGATTTTTAGGCACTAAACCAATATTTATACAAACTAATATTTCTTCAAATTATTGTATTGTAATCACCTGCAGTTAATTCACATACCTGGTCCGTGTTCAGACCTTGAATATGAGACAGCGCTATGTGGCCGCAGCTCCTTTTTGTTGGTGCTGTCTTTGTGAAGCTTTGAGTCGGAGTTACTCTCTTCCAACGCCATTGTTACAGCCATGGGCGCTTACTGTTAAAATCCCTGTAACAGTCCCATTCTACAACCATCATGTTTAATTCCGTATCATATAGAGGTCTTCTCGGTTCAGTGATTCAAAGTGTACTGAATGTTTAAATATAAACCAGTGCATTAACCTACTTTACATTTTAACCTACATAGTTGCTGGGTGCCTTCGGTGGTAGGGCCGAGCGCATCCCCGCCTGGTACTGTGAGCAACTGTGACGTCATACGCTAAGTGCGTCCTTCGCCAAATGCGGAGCGTAATACGCGGAAATTAATAAACGTAAATTAGCGTTACCTCTGCAGTGGAGCAATCAGGGAACTAGGTTAAAATCAACACAATAGTTTCGGTTAAAAAAATGATTTTGTTAACTGTAAATTTTTATGATGGAATGTGACGGTTACGATTTGACACAACAGTGTCTTTAAAATTCATAGATTAACAAACATAGTAAAAAAATATATAATAAAAATTAAAAACTTATATCACCCTCAACCTAATACCTTTAGATAGGTAAGAGTAGGAATTCAAATTGTCTTATTCACTACAGGTATGAAAGGGCGATGAAAATGTCTTACATATTGTGCACTAAAGTGCAGTTAATATTACTTCTAATTTTTAACACTCATATAGTATGAAAGCGCGGAGCAATCGCATCGTGCGAAATACGCAAAATGGACACGTTGCGTTTTTTTTGAACGTTTAGGGGTACATAACAATCTCATCAATTTAAACCTATGCGTATATAGAGAAAAGTGTATAACGTTTTATTAGGAGAAAATACTAATCTAATCACAAACATTTCTTGGTAATTATTTTCAGTAACTGTGCTTGGTTCTGCGCTCAGTCTGTGCTTTGTGGAGGTAGTTAGTGCTGCAGATACTAGATGGCAGCATTTTCGATAAAATACATATTTTATTATATTACTAATTCTTTTAAAAAAACATTATCTAAGTGAGTAGTGTAAGCTTTATTTTGTTCTAGGATTTTGTAAGTTTTGTTAAAGCATATTTTTTCATATTTATAGTAATATATAGTTATTTTCTTGAAGTTGTTTCCATTGTCGTGAGTACAATATTATAACTAACATGGTTTGTCCAATAGGTCTAAATTATTGGTAAAATACTATTTACTTCGATTGCTTTAAGATTAATTTGTAGTATTTATTCATAGTGTTTATTTTCTAAACCTACTTTTTTACTTTTTTATTTTGAAAAAAATAAAAGAAATGGGCTAACTTCAGTCAGTAGGATTTTTAATGCTGTAAACCTCGTCTGCATTTGACAGATGGAAATCTAAATGTTGCCATGTTGCCATTTCTGATTATGACATGAAAGCAAGATGGCGAGTTCATCTCCGTTTATTAGTTTGTTCCGTGTTACTTCTACATACATTAGATGAGTTTTTTCTATTACGGTTTTTATCAAATTATTGAACTGTAAAAATAGCAAAAATATAAATTTTGTTAGTGTTATAATTTTTTAAATATGACAAAGATTTTTAATTAACTCAGATGTGCATCTATCCCACCTGAGGAATGTTGGTTTTTTTCAGTGATTTGTGGTATGGTCAGGTGTTTTAATTTTATAATTAAAATTTGGTCTTTGCGCAGTGAGTGATGTTACTGAGTTCAAATGTATTTGTGTCGAGGGGATATTAAATGTTTAGACTTTTTTCAATGTTGGAAAACAAAAGCTTGAACTATTTGTTTTGATAGACAGTGATAAAGTGAAGCAGAAGGTCCGGATTGAAGCTGAGGTCCGGCCGGAGTGATGGCCTTCAGTGAGGTGAGTGTCTTTTAGGAGTCTTTGGAGAAGTTAACATAAATTTTTATCGAAATTAACAGGGTAGCAAAGTTGCTTAACTACGTGTCATATAAAACCAGTACGTATTTTGATAAACTTGAACGCAATTATAAGTGTTGTAACAATTTGTAACTTATTATCACTTTTACTAGAGGCTAATACTTGCTAAGACAACAAACAAGATTGTATATAAGGTGTTAATTGAAGCCTCATGCAAAACTTTTTAACACTAGATTTTAAATTGTAGTCTAAATATACACACGGATATATTTTTTCTATCAATGCAAATGTCTTAAAAGAGTATGTTTATCATATTATTGTTAACTGATAAATTTATGACTGTTTCTGATAGCACTTAAAGGAGATAAGAAGAAATCCTACATGCTTAAGTACTTATAAGTCTGCATTACATATCTAGTCATGTTTATTTAATAATAAATTAGCTTCATAGAATACAAAAAGATTACTTAATATCACCTAGGTATTTTATTTCAACACATAATAACAAAAACCTCACCTTATGTTTAAAATTTAAAATCAAAAATAAAATTTTGAACATTACAATTCTAACTTGTAGAAATTGAACATATATATCAATTTTACCAACTAATATTTAGTTTCAATTTTTAAAAGTGAAATAGTAAAGGATTTATTATTGAAAAAAAAAAGTAAACACTAAATGTTTACTACACTGTGCAAACACTGTCAGTATTGATATTTATATATGTCTGTAGCTAGGTATAAATTAAAAATACTTTCAAATGAAATTTTCAGATGTAACAATGCATTCTGTCATACCAATGCAAACTCATCACGGTAAACAATTGACATTTCTCACAATGCTTTTTCAACAATTGGACATGATGAAAATATAGTGTCATCCTTAAGTTCAATAATGTGTCAGAAATTCAATAATATGTTGATTTAAAATCTGCGATTTAAAAAGATTTTATACTTTATGTAAATCCTTTCACCTTTCTTATATTTATTTTGAAGTTATCAGCACAACAGGTGATATTTATAATACTCCTAAATTTGCCTGATGTTAAAGATAAATTTAAAAGAAATAAAAAATGATTCTCTTAAAATGTTTCCATGCTGTTATAATTTTGTACACAAAATCAAATTACTTTTAAAATGTAATGACTACTTATAAAACAAATTCCAATTGGAATTTTAATTTGGAGTGTCAGTATTAAATTAATGATAATATTGGAATACCCGCAAATTGATAAAGATTTGCTAATAAATGCTATGATTTGCTATTTTTCTCCGTTATAAGTACAGTAATTATTCTCCTTCTTGATGTATAGCACTAAAAATTTATTAGTAGCAGAAAAAAATATTGTTTTAATATATATACTTTGTTAACTTTTTTTTAGGCATACTTTAACAATTTTTTTTGCTAGTACTGAGTATCCTATATAAGGTTTTCATATTAGGCTAAGCTCTAAGAAGTGTGAATGACAACATTTGACCTTGGGATCATACTATTGCTTACACTAACATCATGTTTACGAATGGATAATGGAATTATATTGTTTAGTGATTAAATATCATGTAAACATTTGAAAAGTAATAGATATTTAGATATATGAATTATCTGTTTATCGTATTTCCATATTGCAGTCATATGAATCACGTCGGAACCGCGTCTCGTGACGCAACAACCGTTACCGATTCGCACGGACCAGTTTCGTTATTCAAAAAGCCTTTCTAAGTGCTTTTCTTATTTTCGGTGCCAGATTAAAATAATTAAATCCCGTAATATGACTTGCTTCTGAATATTTTTTAAGATAATTAAAAGCACATATGAAGTTAAAGTAAAAAGTTCAAGAATAATGCCTTATATTAGGTACCTTGACAAAGTTTTAGATGTCAAAAGTTTGTTCAAAGGTTTATATTAAACGCTTCTGTTCGGGAATTTGAGAGCATATGTGACGTATTGCTTGCGATGGATCAGATTTTAAGAATGTAGGAATAATCGGTAAAATGGACGTATTTGAAAGTATTTTGCACGATATATGAGCATTTACATTTATTGTGCCCAATATTACAGCACTAACTTTATAACCCTAAAATAAACCTAGTATTACTACACCCAGCTCAGTCTACGGATCTAAACGATGGATGAAGATCTAGAAATTTCCTTGCCAATGATGTGTTTCTATTGACGTGATAATGTTTGTTTATTATTATACCGTTAGGCCGCGTATAAACTCTAAACAACGACTGTTATTTTTACAGTTTAACTATTCTGCCAGTGGTAGTCGTGTACAGTGGGATTGGGTGGTAGGTGTTTCATAATTGTGTCGTTTACGTGCGTTTTCCCACGGTTCAATTGTTATTCCGGTCTCGGAGAGCTACGTGCTTGTTACTCGTAAAGCAAACGCATCGCCGTGGGACAACTATATTACGTTTTTAATGTATTACCCTAATTTTATGAGATACCGAATTACAGATCTTAATATGATACTTTTTAGCCATTGATCGATATCTCAAAAAACAGTCCTAATATGTCGTATACAAGTAAAATAATGCTTTAAGCGTAATAAATGGGGAAAAGCATTTACAGTTTTTACTGTGTGTACACTCTGGCTTTCCGAAGGTTTGAAAGTGTTCGAAATTTAACTATACACCCATTATGGTATTTAATGTTGTACAAGTTGTTCAGAATCTATTTTCGATTAATAATCAAAAGCCAACAACAAAATACGTACGTGGTCGTCATGACTGTCAATGTGCCATGGAAAGTAATTTGTTGTCTGTAACAACAAAGTTATCGAGAAAGTAACACAACCCACATCAGTTGTGGTCTGTTAAAACTTCGATCGAATCACATTCATTTGCGACTTGAGAATATTTAACGCTTTCGTTCGATTAGAACGATTCTCATGTTACAGTTTGAAGGTAAATTTCAACTTAGTAAATCGACAAGATCGTTGAATTGATAATTAAAATCGTGTAATAAATTTGTTGTTCACTGCTGTAAGGGAAAAACATAGGCGTATTTTTTAATTTACGTATTTTTCTTTTTATTTTACGTCACACGGAAGTGGTTTTTACTACGTCGGTGGCTTGTTACTTGAACGTATACAATAGGGGCGTACTGTTGCTGTGTAGGCAAATATTATGGTGCCCACAACTAGTTTCTTATCTATATAGGCCGTGGTTTCCTCGTAGGCCCTGCGACTGTACCCGGTGTGCGGTCGTTATTTAACCAGTCTAGTGAATACCATTTCAAACTATTTACATTTCAAAAGATACGGTTTAATTCCATTTTGTTGTTAAAAGAACATTGTCAAAGCGTCCGCTTGGAATAAAAGTATGGCCACATAATTTGTGAGGCCATTCAGCTATTATTTTTTATTACAATTCATTGCGGCCTTTAGTATAATGTAAATTTTTAGGTATCCATGTTTCAACAGCTCAACAATATTTACAAAGACTGGTTACGAAATGAATACTTAATTTTATTGACTTTCAACTTCTTACGGCGTCTTCGTTACAAGTAACCAATATTTAAAATGAACTCGGTTTGTGTTTGACCTAAGTAAATAAATTTTGAAACAGTTGACAAGACAAAGGTATCTTGCAGATTGGTTTTTAAATGAATGTATGTACGACCACCAGGTTAATTATCGGGTTTAGTAGCGAGTTTTAGTCCTAAATGAGGCAAGATGATTTTCAATTGTTTAAAAAAATCCATCGGATCCAGCAGCTATCCCAACGGAACAATTTAGCGTAATAAGAACAGAAAAAGTATGTAACAGTCTCCTGTCCTTCCCAATTCAGAAGATTGTCGTGACAGCTTTTTCAAACTAAAGGCTTACTTACAAAACGTGAATGACTCGATCCAACTGAACGTGCCTTTTGGAAATTTAATCACCTCATCGTCGGAGTCGCCTCGCGCTGTGCCGTGAAATTGTTGCAATAAAAAGTTTAATTGAATATTCCCGTCGGTCATCGTGTTGATTCAGACAAATGTCAGCTGGCTTGTGCGCAAGGTCTACGACCTTACTCGGACCTGCCGCTAAACAAATATAAAAGCACTTTAAAAAATAATTATGTACATAGTGTTCGCATCCATAGAATTATTCATTACTCTACTTGAGAAAACATTGATTAAAGTGTTACTTAAATGTGCTTATATTTTAAATTGAAAATCGGCAATAAAATAATATGTCTAACAAATTATTCAAAGTCGAAAAAGATAATTTTGACTGGCATGTCTCTCGGTTTAGATAATTTTAACATTAATGTATTCTATATAGAAAGGTTTAAGCGTGACGTATACTGTGGTCGATGGAATTCGAATAAGCAAAAAAGAAAGACACAGAACTGCCAATGTATTGCCAACTCTACGACTTGGATGTCATCCAAGACGTTTGTAGTAACGTTGTCCTGTTTGTCGTTCATTGTAAACACCTGCTCCCGCCAGATATTCCTGTCTTAGTTTACCCTTTTTAACTTGCTGTAACTGCCCCTTTATGTCTTCTAAGAATTGTTTTGTACGGGTTTTAAAAGGGTACGATTAACAAACGATACAATTCCTAAAGATATGTAATTGGTATTGTCAATGGTAATTAAATAACATCCGAACTACTTTTTCCAAGTTACTTCCTTAATCACATATATTATTTATGTTATTAGACTTTCCACATTTCGATATTGGTTTACATCACTTACGACCCTATCGCCTGACCGAATCGTCTTTCAAATGAACTATTCGCATTGGAGCGTTGAGTGAAAGGGGGTAATGTACTATTGTTACCGTTTGTACGGTTCGTTCGCGTCGTGTTGTGTGGTGCCAGTCGATACTAGAGCGCTGCACGAGCACCCCACTTGCCCCACTTGCCCTACTTGCCGATTAGACCCAACAAGGTCACATACTATTATAAAATATTATTGGATAAATATAGACGGTAGGGTCCGTCCCCACCGACAGAATTAACAGCCGGACCTATTTGCTAATGGTTAATGTATGCATTTCATACGTTTCACCTTCATTCAAGAACGTTATGCGATACTTTACAGTCTATATTCACACACATACACACATAAATACTAAATTGTTATTTTTTTTCGAGCCGTAGCTTCCCAATGGATGCAGCTGTGAGGTGCAGTTAGAAAAACTGGAATGCGACAAAATTGACGATACAAATGAAATGATAGGCTCATACATGTTAACATCTTTTACAAATTTTCTTGTCTGCAGTAAAACTGTAAAACCAGGCCACTATAGACAATAAAGTAGGCCGCGTGAATTATTACACAATAATGTTACACATAGTTCGCCTAATTTCCAACAAATTGTTTATTAAACGCCTCGTCAGTTGCCTAATCACATTCACTTTTGCTTCAACAGCATTAAGTGGAACGTCGGCAGTACGAGGATTAACTGACCTCCTTTCTTTATAACAAAAATTATGAAAATATTGAAAGTTACGTGAAAAATGAGTCGTTTTATATTTTGACGTATTCGTTTCGACTACGCGGCGATCGTTCGATAAATAAACACGCGTGAAAGAATGCAAGCCGAGCGTTTCGAAAGCCACGTATCATCAGCGGGCTGCGTTATTCTGATACAGATTATCCGAGAAAGTTATGTCAATGCCTGCTAAATATTTGACATAGAAATTCTTTGATATAATGCTTCCTTATTACGTTTATGATACAATGTGTCTTCTTTTATAGACGACTGAACAATTTGTAACTAAAAATGAATTTTCGTTTTCTTCAACTCTCATATTTGCAGGTTTTTGGTTGATTTAGTCCTTTCAACCGTAGATTAGAAACATAATACTATACTTTGGATTAAGTTGCTTTCCATAATATCGTTTGCTATCTTTGTTTATACATATTTAGAGATTAACATTTACGTCTAACTCGTTAATGTTATCTGTGTGCTGCACTAACCGGTTCTTTCGATAACCTATTACGATGTGTCAAAGTTTAAACATTTGTTGGTTAATAAATGTGTGCTGAAATGGTCCATCGACAACGTTGTAGACTGTCAAGTTTCAGACACTGAGGCGTAGCGCAAATTTTGACAGAAGCTTTAATATTCATTTACGACAACCGAGGTCGACACATCAATATTAATAACTTATCGGTTCCTTAATAGCTCGCTGCCACAATAAACTGAACAATTGTACGAAATGTATTAGTGTTGTATCCTGTATTGTTCCTCGTATATTACGTTTTATAGGTCATATTGTCACAATCATTGTACTTCGGTCGTATCCTTAATGAGGTCACGATCATATCGGACCGATTTCCGTTCATGTACATATTGTTAATATTCTATTATGTAAAGTATAAACTTAATATGCATTGATCGAGCGAGGTAAGGTTGATTCAAAGTCAATGAAAATGTCCATTTAAATATAACGTCTTGATATTTGTTGCATTTTTTAGCTTCATTGTTGTTAATCCAAAAGTACTCAACCTTACCTTGTTTTGAGACTGTTTCACAAAGAAGGAGATGAAAGTATACTTTTAATCAATAACAGATTATTAAATAAATCACCTGTTTAAGTTGCCAGTGTTTAGTAATAAATTAAATATTTAAATGACGAATATAGTAACGTCATCTCCGTTCGCATTCCGTGACATACTTGTGTGTATACTGCGTGACCCACGGAGGAAACAAGTCGGCCTCAAAATATCAGGTTTATGTTGGAATTGTTAAGCATCAAATATTATGTTTGCTTTAAATTTTAACAGTTTCCGATAAGATTATAAACAAATTTTGATGTAAAAGATTGATATAGCCCGCGACTTCCTGCATGTAATGCCATCTGTTCTTTGCTGTTGTAATATTTTCTGTGAAATTGTCGATGGAACATTTTTCATCGACAATTTCATTACTGTATGTATGGATTTCGATTAATATATACACGAATCTAGAGAAGTTTTGGCTGATTCAAATTTTATAAGCTAACTGTTTTTACTAAAATTAAATACTAGATAAGATCAGATACATCAATGTTTTTTTTTTTCATAACTGTAATTTAAAAGAGTAATCAACCCTTTGTCGGAGGTCCCATCTGACGTTTGCACTTCTGTAGGGGTGCCCTTGGCGCAGTACAAACCCTTTTCATCTTAGGTCGTTGCTCTTTTTTCCTTTGTCTACATGAGACAACTTCGTACGTGTATTGGCGTCTAATTGTAGTCAGAAATGACATTTGTACCTAACCTTGGTAAGTTATAAACGTAAATACATACATTTTCTGGTTTTGTTTCTTGCATTAAAAACAAAAACCCTTAAATCTCGGTAACATGAGTTGTTCAAAACTGTTGACGCCGTACCGAGAGTTTTAACTGCTTTTCAACTTTGTTAAAATTTCAGTTGTTTGATTTAGTTTTAGAATGTAGCTTGAATACTTTAAATTGGTATAAATGTCTAGTTTACCTAGGATTTACTGAATTTAAAGGTTTTGACTGTTTTCCTTCATTGCCTATTAAAAAAGTATACAATCTTTTGGTCAGGTGAAAGTACAAAGCCTACATTCTAACAGAGATCATCTGCCAATGAATATGAACCGGTATTTTGTGAGGTCATGACATTTTCAACGGTCAATTCGTACGGTTCATGCCTACTGTTAAGGAGTTGACCATTGCTATCTTACAATCGAAATACTAGTTAAATTGTTATTACGAAATATGCAATATCGTAAACATTTCAACGACATTAATTTGCATTCACAGACAAACACATTACACAGTATTTTGCATCGTCTATACGCAATCTTGAGATTCCACTGCGACCTCATCTCGATTGCGGAATTTCTACGTTATTATTTCACGATAGATAGATGTTTAAATTAATTCATCATCTTCCTGCTTATCCTACTCCCGTAGGGTAGGCGTGACAGATTTTTGTCCTCCACATAACTATCACATGTCATCTCACTTATCGCTCCCTTCTTGATCAAGTCACCTTTCACGCAGTCCATCCATCTTTTTCTAGTTCTACCTCTACCAGTTGTCTAGATATTTAAGTTAATAATTTTTTGATATTTTACATGAATCTTTGATTGCCGTTTAACTATTACTGATTGCTGAATTGACGTTTATTTAGTGCAATGGTATTATTTAGTTTTTAGTTAATCTATTTGAAAAGAAATAGTGAAATTTAATATGTAAATGTAAATTTTGAATATTTTAATGTTTTGCCTCGAATCCGGTTTGTTTCCTGTTTGTGAGTTATTTTCGACCTAACAACGCTCTATTGGAATAAATTACTAGCCTTTGTAACGTTTGTATTAATTGGTTTGCGTGCACATCCGTCCTTGCCCTTTTCGTTTATAAGTACAGGTAACTAACACGCGATTGTCTATATGCGTTATTAGACGAGATTTAAATGTTAAATTTGACGAATATCTTTTTGTGTTGATATGATTCGATTTTAAATCTACACCGATAACAAAAAATCGCTCTGTGTGATTCATAACCTGTGTAAATTATTCGGTGATTTTTAATTTAACAGTGGTAGTGCCCGCTTTAACATCTTAGCACGAATGGGCCGGCACGCCCGGTGTAATACCACGACCACACAGAAGTCTGGCGTGAAATGGAAGCAATTCCGTGTTTCGTCTGATGAGTGTGGTGCCGGAGGCCTATTAAAGCTCACCGCTCGATGGGCTACGGTTTCCGCAACTCCACGACTAGCGCGTATTTTGCGTGAGAATAGGACATGGATTACTCCAGCCAATGCCGGAGGCCTAATTTAAGTCCCTTTCTCTTTACCACCCTTTTCTTATAAGGTGAGGATGGGAAGGGGAAGTGGATTTGACGGTGGAGGAGATGCATAGGAAGGGGCAATATCCTCCTGATGTGCGTCTCCTCCTCCGTCGGATAAAGGTAGGCAACGCATCTGCGATCGCGTATGTCTATGGGCAGCGGTCGCTTCGCCATTTTGGCGGCTTCAGGTGGCCGCTTGCTCGTTTGCCACCTTATGTTATAAAAAAAAAAATTAAATTATCACTTATTTTAGCGATGTAAAATCAGTAGAATTTCGTGAACATAAATCGTCTTAAAATTACATAGTAAATTACATTTCGATGTTTGCTTACGTATTTAATAGGCGATAGAACTAATGCAATTACCTAATTGATTGGATTAACTGGACTTTAACGCAATTTAAGCCATACAAGTATGGATTATGAATATTTTAATTATTATGTTAAGTAAATTCAATTATATGGTTATATTGCTTGAGACATAATCTCTTAATAGATTTTTTATACTTATAATAAAGAATTGCTCGTAATAAATAAATTGAATATCGGAGTACTAGTTGTGTGTGTATTTAAAAGACACCACTTAGCTTTTATGTAAATTCGATTTCTATGTTTAAATTTATCGTTCAATTAGCCGTTGTTCATTGTTATTAACCAATCTATTATGGATTTTAAGACATCCGTGTTTGTAGAAGACATGTTAAATATGTTACACTTTGAATTAGAGCCGTTTCCCTTGTCTGCCAGCTTTACATTAACAATATTAAGTAATAATAATTCCCTATATTAAACTTTACAAAAAATTTATCGAATAAAATATACCAATAGACTAGCATTTTTGGTGTGATACCTAACATAGTAAAATGCTTAACACTTACAAAACGTGCTTGTGAATTACTCAGTCAACATGACCTTGGCGCGAATAACTCGTGTGCTTAAAGCGAGTCGTGTGGTCTTAAGCAACTCTCCAAGCACTGGTTATATAAAACAAAGTGTATATGATAAGGCCGTGGACACGTTTCGCCCGAGCGTTCGCTGGTAATGTAATATGTGAGTGTTTGCTCGGCCCCGTCGTCGCGAGTGGCCGAGTGGTCTCTATCTCTCTCTGCTATCACTTGACCGTGACGCGCGGTCCGATGTCCACTTACCTAGAGATATGAAAATACAAGCCAATTTTTGTTGGGCTTTTTGTAGTCACGGAGCTTTATCGACTGGTTTGTCACGGTCGAGTGTCTGTCAGATGATTTTGGACACGGTGACGGTTTTTATTGCTCGTGGATGTTGTTTTGTTTGGTTCGTACAACTGTATTTATTGCGGAGTTAAATAAAATATTGAAATAATTGGTCCTCTCATATCCTATATTAAAAACCTTTAAGTTGTCCTTAAACCTTAATGTGACCTACTATAACATTTTTATAATATGTAAGGGTGTCGCACGTGAATCGGTCCTTTAACCGTTCGCACCTCGCTTGTAGGCAATTCAGATCGCGTTTGCTTTAATCGGCGATTCAGTGTTGCGTGACCGGCCGTGTTAGCCGCGGGCACTTTCCAAATGTAAGCCAATTCCACAACACGAGCCTCTGCCATGTCCAGGCGTAATAGTTTTACGGAAAAAATCATTTGTCAAATTTACATTATACGCCTTATTCATTGCAGAACATTTTGATGCTATTTGTAACGATTAATTTAAAAGTTCTTTATAATATGTGAGAATTACAGAATTAACATGTGAATGTTTACTGTCATTGAAGAATAATGCAATGACAACAATATTATTATATTTTTAATGTTAATACCTATGCAGTTAAGTTCTACGTATTAAGATTAAAGAAATGGTAAACATTTTTCAATGTACTAAATCGGCGAATAATTTTCATAATAACAGCCAATGTTAAGAACGTATATTACGTTTTGTCCTTGGGATTTATAGTCTCATTTGATTAGTGCGCTCTACATTGCAAGAGATTCTAACACAGAATCGAGAGCGATTTCATACGATTCAGCTGACAACGTTTTTATGCCTTGAAGTGCATTCCATTCCACTGCGTTAATAAAGAAAGTTATTATATTTATGATTGGCAATGGAGAAGTCATATGTAACAGAGTAATCTATTGTTTGTATCAAGGAACCGGGTTGTATAAAATAACTAAAGAACTATTACAATAATCAACATGTTTTATGTATTATTATTATCTTATTGCTAATAATACTGACTTATGTGTGTGTAGATTTTTTCAATATTTACATAAAAGGTCAAATTCTGTTATGTTATAAGCTTAGTTATATTTGAATTACAAATGTTTCAAATTTAGAGAGCATTAACTAAATTTGTTGGTAATTGGTTTTAAAACTTGAGCTTTGTAAAATAGCATCTGTTTTGCGTAATCATGGCGTTCAAAATGACTCGTTAAACGATTGCTGTAATACAAAGTGCAAGATTATCTAGTGACAGGATCTGAGTGTTATTAATACATACTTTTGATTCTGATGTTCCGCTTATTTTCATATTACCGCAGTCAGTCGTTAAGTGATCAGTCTATTGGAGTACCTTAGTATATATCTTTATAAAATATATTTTTCCGAATTATTTTATTAGACGTCTAGTTCAACCTTAGTAAAAGCCAGAGAATGACTACTGTGGAATAGCATCACGCAATTGCAATTTTTATGTGGTATTGTGTTTCGTGTGGTTGATAACGGTAACAGAATACCAAATGACTGGTAACCAGATTCTAATTTTAGTCCTTAGTGATAACGGTCTACATTTGTATGGTAAATTGATCATTTGTTTAATTCTTTTGCTTATTACTTTAGTTGAAAAACTGTTAGCTTTTTTCGATTTTTACTTCGAACTTTACTCTTTTTTCGAATAGTAAGTGATTTTATTTGATTGCAATGAAATAAAAAGTATATCTAGAAACTAGATAGAGCACGGTGGCGCTACCTGTGATTTCCTTCACCTCCGCTACGTGGCGCTGTTGGAAATAGCTATTTACAGAACGTAGCTGCATTCGTTTGAACAGACTGTCCCTATTGAATAATCGAGTGCTCTCCAAGAGGACCTTATTGAGATGTTGGACATTTTATTGGAACTCGCTCTATCATAATATTTTCCATCTCTTTAAATTGAATGTGTTTGGACTTGAAGTTTGCTTCAATTCATCACTATTCGTACATTTTGTATGTTTAGGTAACAGATGAATTGAGTATTTTCATTGCATTTTTTTTTATGTTTCTGAATTATTTGTAACTTACGTTCCAAATGACGGATTCAGTAAGTACATGAGTTATTGATATTAGTGTTATCCTAAATTGTTCTTGGAAATAATTATCTTTATATATGCAGTGATGAGTAGGTAAGTTATGTCACACAATATTTAAAATTCAAAGTTTTAATATTGTTGAATAAAATATAAGTCAAGTTGGTCTTAAGTTTATGTATAAAATTAATCAAGCAAAGTGCGGTGTGTGAAGTTGTAAAGCAATAGTTACTCAAGTTTAAGAAGTGTTTATGATCTAAGATGCCAGTGAATATGTAAATGCCGGCAACAAATCACGTGTCGAAATAACATCGTTGCTAGCATAAATAATATTAAAACTAACGCAGTGAACTACAGGTTTGCAGGGTTTTAGATATTTTACGTATTATGCAGTTTAACCTTTTAAAAAAACTAAAGGAATTGTAAACAGTTAGAAATTAGAAATTATATTTGCCCATATTCTTTATGTTTAGAACACTAACCACTTTGTATCATACTTATATTATAAATGTGAATGTTTAGATTGATGGATGGATGTTTGTTAGAGTTTGTAGCCTAAACGGCTCAACGGAATTCGATGAAATTTGGCACAGATGTAGAGGATAGTCTGGAAGAACACATAGGCTACTCACTTTTTTTTTAATTTCACGCGGACGCAGTCGCGGGCGGAAGCTAGCTTTCAAATAAAAATAACCATCATATTGTAACCGTCAGGTCTATAAATTCAATGTATCTTATTGAGTTTTATAAAAAAATGCCTCTGTCTGTAGGTTCGATGGTTTTTTCATTGTAACGTTGCCTCATAGGTTTACTGCCTAGTTTACTTATCACAGGTACAATAAACTTTATCATTCTGAGGTGGGCGGACCACTTGCTTGTAATTTAAGTTGATACCTGCAATTTAAGGTACCTTGGAATAATTATCAGACGATATTATCCTAATGCGCAACACGCTGTAGGAAATTCTAATTATCAAGTACACGAAATAACTTGGCTAATCGTTTTTTCCATTGCGCTAGAAATTACTGTTACCAAATACCGATTTGTTTCTTACGAAACAACGGGTAATTAGAATGGCCATCAAATTACCTACTTTTACTTGTAATTTGCCTTAGTTCACCATTTTTAATAAGAGACTAAAAACAAATGAATGTCAAGAAACTATTTTAACTTTGCTGTAGTAATTTACGTAACATTTTGTGACATATTTTATAACCTGTTCGTATTATAGCAATACTTTCACTTCTATATAGTAGGACAGTAAGGGCTTATTAATGTTTCAACCAACTGTGAATCGCTAATGATTCTTCATTCAGCATTTATGTGGAAGCAAAAAGGATTACATTGTTATAAAGAGGATTGAGCTATAATAAGACTTATATAAGAAAAAAATATATTCTTCAAATTCGTGGATATGTTCAATTTGTGCAAACATAGCTTCCCACAGTTGTTAGTCATTGCATTGCTGTATTGCAGCGTCGGTGTGCGGTGCGGCTCCGGTCGGATATTGCGCTCTTGCGCCGTCCTCGCCGATCGCTTAACTCGTTTCCGATGTGACGCAAATGGGATGTTTGGAACATTCGCACAACATTCGGTCGCGAAAATAGTTATTGAATCGCTTCGAAAGTTATTTATTTCTAGCCAAGGTGTGAATGTTCTCTACGTTAATTTCATTTTTATTTATATGCATAAATTCTTGCTTTGTTCTAGACCTTCGAGGATTCTCGTTGAAAAAAAATGTCTGTTTTGTTCCTGATCCTTCTGTTTTACTTTAAAATCACACATGCGAATTTGAATAGCAATTTTGTACAGTTTACTATCTTAATTATTTTAAAACATTTCAGACTTTAAATCTGCACAAATCGAAATTAATTCCAGGAATTGTTTCCAAACATTATTATGGTGCAGCTTCGGTGTTCGAAATCGCTACTAACCGGATCGCGTTTTGTTTAATGTCGTTTGTCATACACGCAGCCGCGTTAGTTTCTCTCATTTGTTTGCGTTTATTGTTCGATGTGGAATTTATTGTGAATTATGGCATGTTTTAAATCAAACCTTTGTTCTCTCCGCGTATTGTTTGCTTTATTTTTTTCCCTGTGAACAATACGAGGAAGATTATCGCACGTAGAGATATTTCAAAAAGAAGTTATCAGGTCGGCTGTTGATAATAAAATTACTGGTTCCTTATTGGAATTATAATGAGCCTATAATGTATTCTATTTGTTCAGTTGAACCGATTTACGATTGAATGCTATTCAATAGAACCTATTCTCATTCAGTATTCATACGCCCATAGGTCTTGGCGCGTCAATTTTAGTTATGCTCAGGCATCGCCGGTAGTCGGTTGGATGCCTTCGTGTTTACTTTTGTTCAATGTGAAAAACAATCGTTTTATTCTTTCGGCGAATCGCGTGATAATGCAAGTTATATGGCAAATAATTGTTTAATGGTATTTATTTTAACACAATGACGTTCTAAGTTCAGCTATTCTTATTATTTAGCTCTCCTGTCTATAAGACGCTTCACAAGTGCTACTTGTAGCTTACTATAGAAAATATATCATGTAAAATTGATTCCACCGACGCTTTCCAACACAAACAACACAATTCTAAAGCCTGACCAAACAGGCCCTATAAAAGAATCTAACGGTTCGTTAACCAAATAACTCATGTGGGTCGCGTTGCCCAATGTTGTACTGGTATGGCCGTACGTAGTTCTGGTGTAGACGCGTGGTATGCATGCGTCCTGCGGAGGTCGATATTCAGCTCACGGTCGCTCGGCCGCTGACTCTTCGGAACAGTTCTGCCTGCTACCATCGCGTACCACGCATAGAATACTAATGCAGTTGTTGTACCCATACTGAGACAAACGCCACGGTACAAGATTATTTTTTGAAAATACTAGGAATCGTTTAACAGGATAATTATTTTGTTGACGAATTCTGATTTGTATTAAATATATTTAGTCAAACTCGATGGGACAAAATAAATTACACCTAGTTCAATTAAGCGATTAGAGATCGAGAAAAAGTTTGTGTTTTATTTATATACATATAGTGAGGAAATCGCACCTTGATGTTAAGTACGCACTATGCACCGCTTAGATATCCGCGGTGGCATTGCGCAGAGGTTTCGCCGCGCCTCGGCCGCGCCAGCTGCTGCACGCTCCA
>NW_013525102.1:5359209-5385633 GCF_000836215.1 Papilio polytes
CCTCGCGCCCGTCACACGTCAGAAATAATTCTACATATGTAAGTAAAGGAAAAATGTTAACCCTGTAATCTGAAACAACGAAATTGATCTAGATTTATGTATTTCTAAGAATTTTCTTACCAAAAGCTCGGAAAATATGATAGACAACATTTGGAATCATTGGAAACACCCCTTCAATTTAAAAATTGTCAAATTTTAGGAGCATTGTATAAATTTCTTTACGCAATGTGCGATGTGGATGTAATAATATTTCGCTTGGTGTCGTAAGGTGCGTAAATGGCAAAGTTTGACACGAACTTTTTCGTGTGTCGCAATGAACTTTGTGCGCATGCGCCGCTTATTACAGCAACGAAATTATAAATGTTGCAGTATTTATAAATGTTTTACTCGTGTAGTTAAATACGTTTAGCTGTAAAGCGTTCTCTTCCTATGTAAAAACCTGTAAAATTAAAACACAATTTGTTTATTGTTTTGAGCATTGTTAATTATGCGAAATAATTAACATTCTCATTAATATAAAAATGTTGTTTTACCGTAGGGGCTATAGTTTATCATAATAGGTGTTAATGGAATGTAACGGTTTGTGGCAATGACATCGTTATATTATAATTGCCTTTTTTAACATTTGCATGTTTTTAAATTATAGTTGCAATCAAAGTTAAACGGGTATCATCATTATTAATACTTGTGAATACCGTTTGATTTCTACCACTGTTAATCGTGAAGTTTAATTAGGCATTAAATGCTAAATGTTTAATGTGATTTTTATAATTAAACTAGCTTTCGCCCGCGACACCGCCCGCGTCACCGCCCGCGTGGAATTAAAGAAAAACAAAAGCGAGTAGCCTATGTGTTCTTCCAGACTATCCTCTACGTTTATGCCAAATTACATTGAGATTCGTTCAGCCGTTTAGGCTATAAACTATAATAAACATCCATCCATCTATCCATCTAAACTTTCGCATTTATAATATTAGTAAGAAGTAAGATAATATCTCTAAATCCGCTAAAACGTAAGTGACTTTTATATTCGTTCAAATAAATGGAGATACGAGTAAAGGCTTTAAAAAACTTCAACCGCAATCTAGGAATGTCCCATGTTTACTTATTTACGTAATGCGAATGTTTAGTGGAAATGTGCGCGTAGCCAAGCGCATTCCGATAGTCTTTATAAGCGAGGTAGTTTTCTTTATAGGGCAGAATGTAATGAATAGCAAATGTGTGAGGTCGTTGCGTCCGCGCCGCGACTGCGACACGACACCGCGACCTGAAATATTGAACCGCAGATACCAATTCTTGTTATGCTCTCTTCGTTTCCTGTAATTTGTTTGATTTTAATTTCCATAGAGTAATGTCTAATGCAGGGTTTCTAAGATTTTTATTTATATTATCATCACCTTCGTTAGTGTTAGCTTGATCTGTGCTTTAACGGAGTAAAACTCAAGTTACGTAGTTCGGAAACACATTTAATGAAGTTATCGAAAATCAGTAACGAATGCTTAAACGTAGCTGGGAAACCGGCCGTAATAGATTTATTTGTTAGTATCTATAACTTTAGCTTATTAGAAGGAAATTTTACTAATAATTCTTGTGTATGTCGTTAAAAGAATTTTAAATTTATGTAATGTTAAACTGAGAAATACATGAACTTAAATTCTGATTTCCGCGAATTAAATTAAATTATCTACATTATATCTCTAAAATCATTAGAATTGAGAACACTTTTTACAATTTAGAGCAGTATTAAATATAGCGTAAACGATAGTTTTTGAATATTTATTTATTCAACGCCAGTCCTCGTGGTTTATAGCGTGGTTACGCTTTTTAATTTTGCACATAAAAGTAGTATTTACAATAGACTTAAATTTCTGTGTATATGTTTTGTGTACACTGCAAATAAATTAAATCGGATGATTATCAGTTGAATGACGTCACCGGCTTGATAAGGATTAATCGTGTAATTAATGTATTTCCTTTTTGATAATGCATTCCTTCTTATTTGATGATTTCTGTTATTTGGCGATAAGCTAATTTTACTTGATTTGAACAGATTATTAATTGTGAATGAAAATTAATTAAAAACGGCTCAACTCACGCTTTTATCCTCCGGTGACGGCACCGACTAGTTTCGGATCCTTTTTTTAAATTTTAATAACAACAATAGCGACACTTCAACATTTTTGAACCCGTCGACATCTCCGTCGCCGAAGCACGAAGCGGTCACAACGGTCTTGGCGCCCCCCGCCCCCTCGAACCGCGCCCTCCGCGCCCTGGCCCGCAGTGAGAGGCGCGACGCGACCGCGAACAAAAGTTAAATAATACTCGCCCTGAAGAAGGATCCCCGAAGGATCCGAAACTAGTCGGTGCCGTCACCGGAGGATAAAAGCGTGAGTTGAGCCGTTTTTAATTAATTTTCGCTTAAAGTAATGTCTCACGATAGTTTGAACAATTTAATTGTGAATGATGTATTATGGAATAATAATAATAAATGTTTATTATCTCTCTCTTATGCGTTTCATGGAAGTCTTTATTTCTGTAGTAGGCTGCCCTGTGTCACAGGAGACAATCTCTTCCTCATTACTTCATTACAAATTGTTAAGTGTCTACATAAAGAAAAAAAATGCATTACAATAAGATAGCGCTTTTGAAACAGACACAAATAAAAGAAATAATAAATATAACACTATAATTAATACAGATGTATGAAACCATTTTCAAATAAAAGAATAACGTACGTATAAGTGAAGAATTATGTTTAGCCAATAAGTTTGAAATCCCTTTAACTTTATAAATGTTTTACAACGATTAAACAAACTTGTGAAAACAATTTAAACGAAAGCTAAATTTATTGTCGTTCTTACAGAATATTATCGCGTAACTTTTTAATTCGATTAATGAACTTTTCAAATAAATTTGAACAGTCTGAAGTGTTTCTTATGATGTTAATAAAAAAGTTTGTATTGTTTCATTTAAATGGACTTAGAATACGTTTAAAAGTGAGATTTATTTAATACTCTTATAAGTAGTAACAATTTTCTTAAATTGATTATTCGTTTCTTTAATATTGTTTGTAAAATAGAGTTGTTATTTGTCATACACGTAGTTATTTTCTTCAGTTATATAATTGTTTCAAAAAACTTATTAAACATTAATAAGAATTCAGTATCGAGCTATACTAATTTAACTGGTTTTGTCCTATCAGTGGATATAAATTTTTTATTCCTTCTTTGCCTTGTATGGTAACGTTATAATTAAAAGCTTTAAGTGAACGGTGGTGCAATAAAACGCGATGGCCTCTATCCCGCGCTCGCTGAAATTGCTTTTTTAAGCACCCTGTCTGTAAAATTGGCCGGACCAACCAAATAAACGTTTTGTTTACGCCATTACCGTTTTAATCACTCGTAGCTTTCATGAACGCTTTGCTTTCAATAGTAAGCGTTTTACCTTCACGATGAGCCTTAATTTATGAAAATTTATTTAAAAAAACAACGTGACATTTTTATCAGATCTCTGTAAGTGTTAAATGCCACGCCTCATTCTCCTCATTCATTCTTTCCACACGTTCTTTTTACCGTTCTCCGCTATTGTCTTATTTGATTACTATTAGTCACAACATCCTCTTTCGGAACGTTTTTCTCTCGCCGTAATATTTGAATTTACCATTCAAGTTTGTACCTATTTTGTAAACAATAATGATGGTATTGGTGATCCATGGCGTTCCTTATTTCCTGTAAAAAGTAGCAAGTTCAGGTGTAACGATAGGGGTCCCCCTATTCCTTCAAATAACTGAAGACTTAATTGTAAACATAATTCTCAAACTCAGTTTAACCCTCGAATGCATGATGATGCATTTATATATCAGTCTTTTCTTTCTTACGCAATAGACTATTTTGAAAAATCTTTTTTTCTTCTTTGCTTTTGCCTTAATCTATGTTCAATTTACTACCTGTGTCAATTTATGGTATTTGAAACGAAAAAATGTAAGAGTTATTAGACTACGACAGAAACAACCGGCGTCACGACATTTTAAGTGACTTTGTCGGTAAAAGTCAAGGCTCCGTATATGAGATGCGTCCGAACGTTTTGCGACGTGACGAGTTTACATAAAGGCGCTCGTTTATTGTGAAAACGTCAGCGTTGTCGAGGCGCTACAGGCGTGAAACATCACAATGTGTCATACAAATTTACCAAACTTTGTTGGAGGAATTGTTTCGAGGTTCGTCATCGGCTTTATGGAAATTATCACCACCGATAGTCTGCGATAGACATTTATCTAGATAAATGTTAACTGGTTACAAGGTATTTGACAACGATTTATGTCGACTTCGATTTGTGAATTGAACAAAGCATTACAACTTCGATTGACATTCCTTTGTCTTTTGTGTAATCGGTTTTGGCAATAAAGTGTTTTTCAATTTATTTGCAGTGTTTTTTTTTTTCAATACCCGAATCATCCAAATTAATTATATTAGATGTAACTAGGTTTCGCTCGCGACTCGGTTCGCGTGGGATTGAAAAAATAAACAAAACTAAATAGCCAATTGTTCTTCCAGAGTATCCACTATATATGTGCCAAATTTCATTGAAATTCGTTCAGCCGTTTAGGCCACAAACTCTAACAAACATCCATCCATCCATCCAAACTTTAGTAAGAACTATTAGTAAGATTAGTAAGATGTGTCAATGAATGCATTAAAAAAGATGTAACTAAGATGACTGTAGTTATGTCATTAAGTCATTATCCTTTTAAATGGACTTGTCATAACATTTCATATAATAGCAATTCTATAGTATGATCAAATGTCATGACAGATTTATTACTATCAAACAAAAATATCTTAACTGTAGCTAATATCAAAATTATTTAATCTTAGGCACGTGTCAGACAGATCGGACTTGTTAAGAAAACAGGTTTTCATTCACTACGTATTATCCGAATTAACTAATTATCTTAAGACACTATAGTTTTATTATATTTTCTATAAAGTACTAGCTTTTGCACGCGACTCCGTCCGCGTTAAAAATTATATATAATAATAAAGAAGTGAATAAATCGAGCCTATGTTACTTACAGATAAATAACCTTTCTAACGGTGAATTTTTTTTTAAAATCGGCCTAGCAGTTTTTGAGCCTATTCATTACAATCAAACAAACTTTCCTCTTTATAATATTAGTATAGATATTATAAAATTTTACTGAATTATATTAATTTCTATTTTTTATCATAAAACGACTTAAAATAGGTACTTCCTAATGTTATCAGGTGTCTTTGACAGAAACAAAGCCGATAAAATATTTGTACAAATTTTGGAACAAGATAAAATCGAGTAAATATCCAGGTACTTTACTTATCTATTTTATTCATAAATGTATTTTTCTAATATAAATTATAATATGTAGGATATCACTGTAAATGTTTTCCACCTGTGCTGTATTATCCGATATTATCGAATTCCTCTGTGATTAGTGGTTTAGCTATCTTACAACTTATGTTATTTAACTTAAAGCTTAAAGGTATTAAAATTATCTTCTTAACAATGTACTGATTGAAAGAAAATGTTTAACGTTATTGTTCAATAGTAAAGTAGAAATAAACTCCTTTTTACCTCTATTTGTAGAATAGACGGCTCATAAGAATGTTTTATCGTTTATGGACTCTTGTTGAATATAAATGTAGAATATTATAATGACTAATGTTTGTTTTATAACGCTAAATAACTCTTGTACTAAAATTCAAACGATTTCAGTATGCTTGTTGTAACGTGTGAATATTATACGATGTAATAATTTACTTTTAAATCTGCTATTTATGAACTATTTAGTTACGATTTTATATTTAAAAAAATATTTATATAGCAGTAATCAATTGCAATTTAAAAGATGAAATGGTAACATTGTTGCATGAGATTGAAGAAATATAAGAAAACAGTAACAATAGCGTTTTTTTCAATTATTCATAATAGAAGCTTTATAAATTTGACGCGACAACTGGCCTTAAATATTTTAGAGGGTAGACCAAATTTAGGTCACTCTATCCGCAAATACTGCAAAATATTCCAAAGACAACATTGGTATTTGCATATTCAAATTTGTCTCACATAAACCTACTTAATTGTGATTAACACTCGTTTATTTTGTTCACAGAAGGTCGACCCTGAGCTGATCTTCACGAAACAAGAGAAGATCGGCAAGGGTTCCTTCGGAGAGGTGTTCAAAGGCGTTGACAATAGGACACAGCAAGTAGTCGCTATTAAGATAATCGACCTCGAAGAAGCAGAAGATGAGATCGAGGATATACAGCAGGAGATCATGGTGCTGTCACAATGCGACAGTCCATACGTCACAAAATATTATGGATCATACTTAAAGGTAAGTTATTAATCTGATATTCCGAATGATTTAGCATGTAGCGGTGCATAAGTTAAATAAATGTGATTATGGTACTACTTAAGGTTGAGCTTGGAGATGAATCGACATTCGGTAACCTTGCGAAGTTCGAACAATAGAAATATAAACATGGAACGCACGATCTTTGTCTTTCCTATCAAAAATTCATCATTCAACTACTGACAGGTTACATCTGCAATGGTAGTTAAACTACGGGCACATTATGGAGTATTTTCCTACCGGCGCAGGCCGGCCTATGTAACGGCCATCAATCATTGTCTGAAGCCGGCATTGCGGCTGTCTATCGCCGAGCCATTTCGGAGATGAGTACCGTATATAACATTCATTTACGTCCAATAACATTAGCTCTCAAGAGTCCTCGGTACTGAAATGTTACGAAATAAGTAGTCATTGTTTATCGTTTATCGTTTAACATTTGAATATTCAATGATTAGTGGTAGATAGGGTAAGATGGATTATTTTTATGAAAATATACTGCTTCTTGCATTGATATTTTTACCCTATTTCCAAAATTGTTTGACATTATTGCATACCCTCCGTGACGTACGGAATTCCGTCGCCATTTCGCAGTGTTATTGCCCGCAACCGAGTTGGAATATCGGAAAGTGTCAACACAATAAAACGTTAGACTGTTATTGCCGACAATTTGCTGAAATTGCCGCTGTCTCTTTTGTAATTGCACCACGATAATGTTCGAGCAATTTGAATTGCAGATTAAATTTTTATTGGCACATTTATTACCACTAAAATAGTTCACCTATTGAAAAGATATGCAACGGTTATTAATAATAGAAGATAACAACGAAACGGCTGTTATCGAGATTTATTGCATTGATTGCTTTAATAATTTAAGTTCTATTTTGGTTGTAGTAGGCACGTCGAATGTATCACGTGACGCGTTCGCGTGCACCACCAGGGCGCACTAACAACTTCACCGTCACGAAGGAGTAAGGTCACAATGAGGTATAGCGACCGGTTTATTATATTCAGAAGCGTATGAACTCTCACGAAATCTGGGACACGGTTTCACAAACGTATCCGTTGTGGCTGATTCACGCTTGGATAAAGTCTCTGCAGCTTTGGAAGGACATTCTATTAATCACCAGCTCAATGCCACACTTAGCTAACGTTAATGTGGGCGTCGCCTTATATGGTCCCGAGAACAATTGCTTATTGATTATTGTGTAAATTATATTAGGCACAGATTGCTTATTGTTAAATATCTTATTGAAATATGTGTTTATAAATAAGTTTCTTTATTGGCATGTTTGTCTGGTATTAAAGTTTGTTTTCCATCAATCAGAATTTCCAATTGCGTGAGTAGTAATCGTAGTAATCGTGCTTTGACAGCATTGTAAAGTTTAAAAAACAAGGACGTGTTGTCTCGGCCGTTTCCCTTCAAATTAAGAGCGTGGTAGATCGCGTTCCATATAGAATAGAACAATAACGTCACCGCCGCCTCGCAATCGATATCTGCATTTTTATTGTTCCCTCAGTCTCACTTTATTATTAAAGGCGGCCAGCTTTTTATTTGTGCAATAAACAGAGAAAGTCCTATCAAAAAATCTTTTATTCTCTTTCGTTAATTTAATGGTTTAATTAAAATTCAAATAATGTTTTTAATTAAACTAGAATTTCAAATGTGAAATTTTATATCTGCCTGGCCGTATATAAAGTGTGTCGAAAAAGGTTTTGTAAAAAACTAAAGAGTAGTCCTTCGTGGTCAGTGCAGCTTTAGGATCTGCCAATAAGTAGGATAGAGGAATCAAGTCAAGAGAAAGATTTTTTTTTACTATAAATAATTAATGCACTACTGGTAATTGGCGGAAGTAATTATTTTTATATAATCTACGTATGCAATCGCACGTTCACTTTTCGTTATTTTCGAAGTGTTTGCATTACAAGGAAGCGCCTGCGGTGCAATAGGTTTTGACGTGTTGCATTTGTCAGTCGACGAGCCGCGTCGGCGTAGCCGTATCGCAATCTTGACACACTTTCGAATGTTGTTATGCGTACCTTGCAAAACACGATGCAATACAAACCAACGGCATCTTACAACGCTGTCAAAATGTTGGTAGTGAATTATTATTGGTATTTTAAAATTCTTCTAACATGTAATAGTTCATTCTATAAATGTTTTTGTTTTTTTATGAAGTAAGCGAAAGGAATGAAAATATGTGCTTGTGTTTCCTTATATTTGAATGCCCCCTCCCCCCACCTAGTTTTACCAATTTTGCTAATTAAAATGCTAACACAAATTTCTTTAACTAAGAAGAAACAAAGGCCGTTATTGTTTTGTTCTACAATTTTGAATATTGTCAACATTCACTGTACTACGTTTGCAGTCTACAATTAGTCACCGGCTACATTCACACGGTCGTAGGTGGCCGAGTCGTCGGAGCTAATCGCGCTTGATTTGCATAAACACCAAACAACGTGGTGTGAAAGGTGTTGACGTTTATTACTTGTGATAATTAAAAGCGTAGATTTCTCTATCTACAAGGATTTGCTTTAGAGGCTGAATAATAAACTGAAAAAATACTTACTTTTTTATGGCCTTTTTATATATTTTTGTGTAGAAAGTTTGATAGAAAACTTACTATGTTACTTTTTTTATAGAAGTAAATTACGGAACTGTATACTGAGGGTTCTTTGACTTATTTTCCGTAAAAAATTAAAGCGGTCTTCATTGAAGGAGCTCAGGTCGTCATTGACGTCAGCTCTATGAATGGATTCAAATGTGACGCGAATAAACTGCTACCTGCTTTACTTGTAGTGTCACCATGCTTGAGACGAAATGGGAACACTGTGCTTTTTATTGGGAAAAACTGTTTTAATTAAAACAATTTTGTTTATAATATTACGAAGAGATATTTTATTATTTTCATAGTAAAAGGAATTGATTCAATCTGAAATGTTTTTGTTGTATTTTATAACTGATGATTATTTGGACAACGATGTTGGTTGTTGGTTGGATGATATTGTAGGTTTTGGATTAAAATTAACCGCGCCCTAAATGTAATAGCATTATTGACTATGATGTAGTATTTGTCTTAGAAAAATTAAAAATAAAAAAATATTAGAAGTGTTGGGCCGATTCTCATTTTTATTTTATTTTTTTAATAACCATCATAGGTTTGTCCTTGATTGAGAAAAAAGTTTGGTTATCTCAGGTGAATTTTAGCAGGTAAAGGCGGATGTCAGGACGGCCATGAGAGGTGAAGGACGCCGATGACTCAGTGTTTTGTTTCGTGGGGTAAATGTCAAGAATCCATCGAATTTAGCCAGAATTAGAATAAAAAAATTTTACTCACCCTAACGTGTCTGTTCTATTACACGCAACGAGTGTAAATTTATTGATTAAAAACCGGATTTGAATGATGTTTCTCGTCATGTTTACCTGTTTCGTTTTCATTGTTATTCAGATTCTGGGTTTTCCAGTGATCAAAAGATCTGAAATGATTTGTTGCATAGTAAAATCTATTTAATGGAACACCCAAACATTTGATATCTTTTGACATCAAAGCGAAATCACTCTTTACTCGTATACTTTGGGGGTTTTATTTTTAGTAGGAGAGAAGTTACAGCCGCTAGGGTCGTACGATGACTATAAAGTTCGCAAGGTTGATAGCTATAAACGCATTATGGTTACCTTGACCCCGACAGCCCGTGGTGTCAAGGCTCGACCTATCCTAGTGGGGTTTTCACGATACCATTACACAAAAGGTGGCCCTTGAAGCGTCGTCGCCAAATAGCCAATTGTCTCGCAACGGGGGCCGGCTAAATTAGCTTTTGCTGTCTCCACAATATTAAGGGCAATGAAGCCATTCAGTTTTACTGAGAGCATTGACATTCCATTTGCTAAAGTCGAAGTACTTAATCTATTGGAAACAGTAATTAATGTAAATGGTTTACTAAACAAATACGTATTTTAATGTTATAGTTATGATTATAGGTTCAACTGTAATTATAAAAATTTGTAATGTTAATTGGGTGTACTCTTCTAAGGGAATTTTGAAATTTGTAAAATTAAAAAGAAACGACCATGTTTGTGCCTAGTTCATATCCGATTGTTCGGTTCCTGACAACTAATGCCAATTTTCCTGCCATTCCATGCAAAATGCGTTATTTGTGCTTAAATTCAGATGTTTGCTCAACATCTACATAAATGAAGATTAGTTATTATTGTTGACTTTCACAAAGTGCTCTGTAAGTTTAGGTTTGGCGTTGAATTCTATTTTGGCGCTGAGTGCTGCATTGCGGGTCGGCTGGAGAGAAGGCAGGGGGCGCGGCCTCTAACTTGGAAGGTCAAGTTCTTAAAGTTTGTAGTCCGCCTTATTGGAATCTACAGCAAGCATGCCCGTCAAATTGTCGCTCTTATTTGATTTAAACGCTCGTTTGATAAATACAAAGTCTTGGGAAATTGTTTAAAGTTTTAAACTTGGAGCCTGCTTCGAGATCTGCATTGATTCTCAAATTGTAATTGGAATTGGTGACAAACTTTTGGCGGTTTAAATTATAATCACATTTGCTTAATCAACTGTTGACAGCTACAAACGGTTCCCTGAGATTAATGGAATTTCTAATTTGAAGCGATTCAAATGGAAGCTTTAATTGATGTTCCTTTTCAAAGGAAATATTTAACAAGGATTTCATTACCGGTACATATCCTTATAAACTACATTTAGATAACTTTAGCTTTATTTAAAAATGCAATAATGTTAAAGGCGAAATTAATTCTATTTCGTTAACAATTATTTCACCGACATTTTCTGGCATATTTTAAAGTAATATGTATCTATTTATCAATATATTTAGTACTTGAAAATGATCAAGAAAAATGTTCATAAGTTTTTTGTAGCACTTATCCCTAAAAAACTGTTAATGTAGTGCTACGATCACTTCTAATGATGTAACTGTAATAATATAAACTGTAAGCCGGCGCCGGGTAATCCTGGAATTATCCTCAAATACAGACTGGACTTAGAGTAAATGAATGCTAACGACCCGGCTCCCGTCTGGCGAGCTCGACTCAGGTCTAGACGTCGACCCTCGGCCGAAAACAAAGTCCCATTTAAAGCTCTTATTACAACTCTGTATATTCTGCTAAACTAATAAAATATTTGTTCTTGAACGTTAAATTTTATTTCAATAAAATCTTAGTCTCTTAATTGCTTTCAAAGCTTAAAGAATGTTGCATTGATGTAATTGATCTTGTTTGAATTATATTTTTTAAATTATTAATTCGTCAAAATCTAATTGATATGTTGTAATTTACAGATAGAATTAGAATACAAATTTATAATGTATGTTAAATAATAGGTACTCAATATTCTAATGTAATATTTATTCATGACGAAATCCAGTTAAATAACGTATGCAGAAAAAACAACATCGTTGAAACACATTGGTCGTAAAACGGTACATTTTATGTTTATTACTGATATCTCCAACAGTAAAACGGGACTAAACAGGTTCTAAGTGATATCAGGATATCATATTCCGCTTGTGGTCTGATTATTCCTATACAATAATGTTTAGATTTACAATGTCACTGTGACACGCTCTGATAAAATGATCCGGCGAGCTAACAATAATTTGCAAAACACTATATGAATAGTACATAGTTTTTGATTTCAAATGAACGCCTAAATTTTTAGAAATAAAAACTGTAAAAAAAGTAAACTAATAGAAGGTATACGATAGTAAAGCCGAAATACTCAATTGAGAAGTTTATGCCTAATGTTGGATTTTATAAAGTTGATGTATGGATAAGTTAAAAGTCGTGGGAGAAAATTGCAAGATTACCTTGCTAGGTTTGATGCAGTGCATGATTGATGTGCTTTGGAACATTGAGACTGGAACGGCTCGGGGCGTTTAGTGAAATTATCGGATAAACAGCGCTCTGCCATCGGACGTGTACGATCGCCTTGAGGGTATTCAGAAATGATTGGCGTTGAAGACTTCATGGTTAGAGTTTAAGGTTCAAATAATTGTAATATCTGCTCACTTGTCTTAATTTCATATTGATTACTAGCTTTCGCCTCCAACTTCCACGTGGTATTAAAAAAAAGTAAGTAGCCTATGTGTTCTTCCACACTACCCTTTATATCTATGCCAAATTAAGTATGAACTAAAGAGAAGTCTTTATATAAATATTATAGTCTATAGCCTAAACGATGTGTTCGTGTCATTTAGTTCTGAAGTATTTGGTTTATATAGGAGGTTTATTAGATGCAAAATATTCTGATTTTATTATTGTCTACTAACACGCACCATATAAGAGATTGTCATTTCTTTTTACATTTTATGGTTTGTTCGTGAGCGATATTGTTATGGACTTAAAGAAGAAAGTGATTATATATGTAGCGCAATGGCACACTTGATGATTATTTTCGATTAAATGTTTGCGGCTTCGGCGAAGCCATATCCTTGCCCTAATCTCGCCAGGGTGCGAGTATTTTACTTCTTGGACCGCGATAGGCAACGGAATATCTGAATTTTACCGGGTTTGCGTTAGATTGTATCCTCGTCGGTGCCTTGCCGGCTAATCTCATTAAGGAGCGTAGCGTCGGGGCTTCCTTAATAACTTAAACGCTCCGGTCACTAATTCCGGACCCTGACGACCTGCCGACTAACCGAATTGAATATTTAAGTTCGTGTTTACTGTATAAAGTGTTTATTTAGCTTTTATTTTGTAGATAAAACAATTTTCTTTGTGGTTATAGCTTTTGTTATAGCTTTGGGTGTAATAATGATGTTATTATGAAAGTAAATAATTGAACATTACCTAGATCTTGCTTTTTTATTTTTTATATGTTCTCGTGTTTTTGGAATAGCACTTTTCCAAACCTTCATACATTTGATACAAAATATATTTTTTTGATTGACAAAGTTTCTACTTCTATAGTAATTTCCATATAATAAACTTTCCAAAGAAATATATTGACAGATAACATGTTTAATAGAAACCGTTATAAAATGACTGTAATTTAAAGTCGTTTTTTCTTTCTTCTGATCTACAATAAGTACTTCGCACACGCCTGGAGCCATTCAATTATCTATACGTTACATTTCAATGCTCCATGTTTGATGAGCTTTTTACAACCGCTCAAATTTATTTGTTAGTCACAGAGGTCATCACAATCATTGCTTTTAATTCAATAAGCTCCGGAATCCAAATTACTAAGATTATAATAGCCAACGATTGGCGCTTTATAATGGTTATGGTTAAGCTACACATAGCCATTGTTAAGACTAAGGTTATCGGCTTCCCAGGTTATGTTAGGTGACGTAACTTTGCCCCAGGTCGATATCCTTCTACGACCTTGTTGTTCACTAAACACGCGACACTTCATTGCTGGTAACGAAGTTGATTGATTTAATGTGTTGGATAAAATCGAACATGTTTGTCGCCGTCTCAACTGTGATGGACTGATGTTAGTCGATTACAATGTATTAGATCCACGCGCGATGAGAACCGGATTTGCGCGCGTTCGTAATGGCACAAGCCGATGTAATCCCACCTGTTGCGGGTACTAGTTTTTACAGCTACAACTGTAACTTTTATGTGTAGGTATTTATTACCTCACGTCGACGGTTGCATCCAGTTCATTGTAAGGAATATATCAGTCGTTTTTAATTTCGTTTGATGTCTGTTGACGGTTGAGTTTTGGTTGCTTTGGCAAATGTTAAGGCATTTTCCTCGCTTATTTCGTTTCCGTTTACTCAGGCTCGTTGGGCAGGTGATTGAAAGCCGATGGGCGTTCGCTCGCACGGAAACCGTAGATAAATTCAACGTTATCCGATCGCAGCTGAGTGTCCGTCTGGAAAATTGGAATCGGTCCCGCTCCTTCGTCTCTAAGACTTTCGTCGTAGTTCGTTAAGTTTGGCGTTCGCTTTGGAAGGCGTGTTTTCAAAGGCATGATTTATAAATCTTATATAGGAATTTCTTGAAAAAGTTCAAGTTGAAATTTTGAATTGCCAAGACTTTTCCAATCTCTTACATTGAGTGGTAAGTACTTTAAAGTTTGGAAATGTAGTCACTGTGCACGTCGTATCTAGGTCGACACGAAAACGTCGTTAATGCGGCGCGGGAGGCAATTAGGCCGAGCCAATAAAACTTCGCCATTAGCGGACACGACCCGTGTTTCTCCGCGCTCTATGCACAATGCGACAAGAGTTTTATATTATGCAATTTCGCAAACCTCTGGAACATTAGAGAATGCACTGTAAAGGGATTTTTTGTTAAATGTTATTGTTGGCTTTTAGGTAACCACAATCGCTGATCCTGTATTGCGGAACAAAATTCTGAACTAAACACCGCATTTTCATTTGTCACTTTGGATAAACGAGTAATGGATGCAGTCCAATAGTATAGCACCTTTCAAACAACAAACGTTTAATTAGTTTCTCAGAATGTCAATTGTTTATTTTAAATTTGTTTGTACCGTTCTGTTACGATTTGCGTGCGCAGAGGCCGGTGCGCGGCGCCGATGTTAGAGCTAAGTGCCGCCGCACTCGACGTATCGTACAAAGGCCGCTCTCTCCGCTTTGTTCCGCCTCTTTGTTTGACTTGACGAAGGCACAGTAAAAAACATCCGACTCGAATGACGGCGACCTCCTCGCCTGATCTCTCAGATCAAAGAGAACAAGCCTTTTATTGGCCGTTTCCAGCTTTAACTAGACGTGTTCTTAAGTGAATTGCTCTAAAATTGCCAATTACCGATATAAGCATCAGATTTATAATTACATTGTTAATCAGGAATTGACTAAGAAATATAGAGAATAAACTCAAAAATATTATTAAGAGCCAAACATTACGTTGGAAACATATTATATACGATAGATATCAGATGATCCGATTTCTGAATTACTAAAAAAATGAGAAGTAAGGCTAACAATATCATTCATTTTCTCAATATGAATTTTTCGAAGCTTTATTAAAGTTCAAAAAATACTATATACGTATTTTAGCGGTGGAGTGAGACTGAAGGGTCGTGCGTAGAGTCGTTTATGAAGCGTCAACTTGCGGAAATGATCTTGCGACATCATGTGTGGATCAAGTGTCGCTTTATTAAGTGCGCCGTACGTAGGTAGTTTTATTACTTCCCATTTACACTCGTTTTCCGTAAAATGAGACTTTAACGGGAAATTATTAGAAAAATTTCATTTTTGAACTAGACCTATAGTTGTTCTTGTTGTTTTTAATTATAATAGAACCTGATGAAAATAATTATCGACTTATGCAGTTGTTCGTTAGTAATTGTTTTAAAATTAAATAATAATCTATTCGGTTCGGTTAATAACGCTATTGTTGTATTAACATGTAGGTGGGGTAAGCAACGTTTGTGTGTTCCTTCGTCCATTAAAATAATATGTTTACATCTATACTCTACATTGTATAGCAAAGGCACTTGAATTCATTCGGTAATAATAATCAATCGTTACCCACTTCCGTCTCACGTAAACAGAACCGAACCCCGTGAGACAATGTTAGCGTTTGCTTACATGTTAAACGGTGGTTATAAACAAAAGTTCCTTCAACATCAATAAACACCGCTTCCTAGAATGAAAGAGAAAGCAATAAAATCCGTAATCGCTCCGAAGACTTTGTGCTATTGAACATTATTTTGATATTGTATGAAATAAAACGCCTTTATTGAAGCTTTGTTATTAAATTGCGTGCAAAATAAGAATATCAAAAGGCACATTGTTGTAGAATAAAAAAATCCTCAATGTATCGATGCTGTTCATATCAATTAAAAGAAAATAAATTAATCAATTGAAGCTTCCGTTTAAGAGAACACAAGATCAGGTCTCTAAGTGATCGTGCGAAATGTATAACTAAATTGACCTTTGTATAGGAGAAAGTTGACACCGGTCAAGCTATAATAATTTCATGAGGTCTGAAATGTACCAAGTTGTGCTGTGTGAGGTCGACGACCGTGCGCGGTTGACCGGCGTCGCGATCTGATTGCGGGGCCAATAGGCGATTTGCATGCGTCTGCGCACCCTTGCCTCACTTAATTACAACTCTGAACGCCATGTATTCGTTAAACGTTAGCAACGCTAAATAGATAAAAAATAATTGTTTTTTTTACTGCTTCATCTTAACATCACACAATGCTCAATTCTGTGTTATGCATATAAACTTGCAGTAACATTTCTTGGAGTTGATTCTTTAAAAGACAACGTTTATAATTTCCAATTCTGTTAATTATTTAGAATTCTAATTGAACCTAACATTGGTGAGCGACTCGCTCGATTCAGTTTAAGGTTTCAGGAAAAACTTTGTATGGATTCAATGAATCACGCTGTTTTATCCGGTTACTGGTCAGTAAATACAGTTTGTTCGGGCATTTTTTGTGTCCCAATCCAACCTATTGTAAGGTAGTGAATACAATAAAACTCGTCACTGATAAAACCGTACTATTCAATTTACAGTCCACTAGAGACTAGAATATTCCATTGCTGAATATTTTACGCGGTTATGTTTCACATGTCGGCAAAGAGTCTGACTGCTGTTACGGACACTTACTGTTAAAACAGTACGGTCCCTCGTGTGAAGCTAGCATTATGTAGTTACTCGCTGAAATTAGAAACTACAGATTGTCTATGCATATGATATTAAGCTCTGTGTTTCGTAGAATAGTAATACTCCATTAAATAGACACGGCACTCCACACTGTGACGTTGTTCCGCAGAACAATTAATTTCAGTCGAAGCTTCGCACACATCGAAGACAAATTGAAGTGATCGACCAATTCATGGAATTGAATTTCTTCCAAATGTAAGCGTTTCTTCGGTATATAAATATCGGTTATATATAAGGAAAAGTCTTACTGATAGGACTATCAAAGTATTAAGTCAAATTAAAATACACAGTCTGTCTGGAAGTTGTAGAGACAATTGCAGGTGTAAATGGAATTAACGCTAAAAGCGTTTTTGACCCCTGATATCTCTTGTCATCGAAGGCGCTTATAACTATTAGGATAGCGTTGTTTTTAAAAATGTGTTATATTCCATGTCCTGTTAAAACTGTCACCAAGAATGTGTTGAAAATTGTTTTAACTTCTTGCTAATTTAACAACTATGCTAGTATAAATGGAAAGTAACTTTTTACTTAGCTTATTTTCTTATCTACAATGAAAATGCTAAGAAGTTGTCGTTGTTTCTCAACTCCTTGCCTTTTTCTTTTAAGACTGTCTCGCCTTTCAAACGAGGACTATGACAGTGGCGTTTCTTGTATGTTCTGTTTTTAACAATTTTTATTTTAATACTTAATTTAACTGATTGTATTATTAATCAGGAAGTTTAAATAAAGAAAAATAAAATAGTGAACATTTTAATTTTTTCTTTAAAAAAAACAAGCAGCAAGATAAATTGAAAGTTTTTAATCCTACTTCGCGTATTATTTCCGCTTCGTTTCGCAGCCGCGATAGTAAATCATCTCGTTTAATTTCCTTATGCATTTCCGTATCTGCAGTAACGTAAAGCCAGAATACCACAGCAGGCGGCGCTAGCGTAGCGGGAAAGTGTCAGTGTTAATTTACGGCGGCCGATAGTTTCAGCGCCGCGCCGGCCGAAAAGCTTTTATCTCTACACAATAAAGTTGCCGACAGCTTACAACGAGATGGAACTTATTGCGCCTGAAAGTTTTCTTTTATAGCGATAAATTGATTTACTATTTTAGAGAGTTACTGTTTAAATTTCAGGATTCTAAAAGCTGCAAATTCGGAATGAGGGAAGCGAAAGGAGTTTAATAAGAAAAGGACTAATAAAATATCATTTCATAATTTGTATAATAAAATACCCTTGTCTTGACCACTAAGATAACCCCTCATGACCTATCAATGACCCACCCGAGTGCGCCGTTTAAATAATCTCATAAGAAAAAAGTTCAGACTTTAATTGCCTGTATGCTTGCCTACTTTATTAAGGTCATACGGTCACGAGCTTATAATTTTTAAACCATTGTACAATTTTACTGTAGGAACAATTAAATTCTGGGGGCGATTCGCCAGATTTTACTTTTATTTAGTTACTAACTGTTGTTCGCCATTTTGTCCACGTGAATTTAATAAATAGAAAAAGTATAGTCTTAGTCAGTGATAACGTAGCTTTCCAATGGTGAAAGTGTTTTTGAAATTGGCCAAGTAGTTTTTGAGTTTTTTCAATATATACAAAAATTGAAAATACAAATCTTTCCGCTTAATAATATTAGTAAAGATTACACTTAAATTTAGCATTAAAGCGACATTATAGACATAATGATTTTACTTTTCAATCGCCCACTTACAGCATAGTGATGTTAATATAAGGTCATAATGATGTCATTTGAAGATTTTCCACGTGACGGAACGTTTTTATCTATGTACATTATGTTACGACATACATAATGGATGTACATACAAGTTAACGGATAATGTGATGTATAAACATGCGTGGTTTACAGCATTATTGATTTAGCTAATTGAACATAAATCCAACCCCTTCACAAAATTGTTCGACGGAAAATTTAACGCGTAGCTTAACCGATTAGTTAATTTAAGCCAATTTTAGCCGCCTAATTAGTCCGATGAGAAACATGCTTGTACGGTTTGGTGTACTGCGGATATTTTAAAAATATAAATCTATTAACGTTCACGTTAACGGATAAAATGGATACATTTAGGGCAAAATGGACATTTTAAGCTGTAAATAATATAAATGTATTTAAAGGTAATTTAATTTTGTATTAATTGTCACAGAGATTTTACGGTTGTCACGATTAGAAATTTAAAATTTTGTCGATTTCTCAGCTTGTGTCAGCGCCAAGTATTTGTAAAAACCTTAAAATACATGAAAAAGCTTTTTAGAGTGAAGCTAGTCTACGTTTCGTCTACATGCATATTCATAAGTTAAATTTAAATGGCATGTTTGAAGTACTAGGTATACTTTCATCTGTAAGAAAAGTTCTACATAGTATATTAGTTATGTTCGAGACACAATGATGGTGTAGGGAAGTAAAGGACTACGGTCCCTTATTATAAGTGTTTGTGTCAACTCTATCGTATTTTACATGCTACATTTTTATTTTTTTTATAATTTCGATCTAGTTGCTATGCTAGATTCTGTCATTGTACTTTTATACCTAAACAATGATGTCATAATCCATCACTGTTAAACCAAGTTATCAATTAAAATTAATTAAATTAATACTAATTCTTTTATCGTATTGATAACAAGTATTTTTGCTTTCTCGGGGAAGAACCAAAGCAAGGAATAGAAGTGAACTGTTAGTTTTTAAACGACTTCAAAAAAAAATTCTCGATTGGTCTTGAAGTTACTTAGATTTTTTGTACAAGATATTAATACCGAATGATAAACTAGCAACAGTTTCTAACATTTCGTTAAGACTTATCTTCCGCATTAGCTATTTTTTTTTAATTTAGTCCGAAATTATTGAAAGTTATGAAAAACCGATGAAAACTGCAATGAGGTCAAACTGTTATCGGATCATATCACGCGACTAAACGGTCGATTGAATGATTTCTTTATTTTTCACTGTGCTGACCCCGTTTTATTAAATTGAATCGTTTGTTTAATTAACGATCGATTTGTCCGTCAATCTGAATGAATATATTGATGTGATAAAAACCGCGGGAAGTTTGTCCGTCATGTGACGTCAGAAGGGATTCTGTCCCTTTGTTGCTAGAATTTATTTCTATGTTGATGATGGTCTGGTGATTCTAAATGCATCTCATTGCCTGTTACCTATTATCTATTGTGATATCCAATAAACGGTCAAGTCAGGTGAATAAACTCTCCAGCAAATCATTCTTCAATGTCACAATTTAAGTGAAACAAAACAACTTTAGTCATTGCATATTGCTATTGTTTACAAAACAGTGGCATTATCTGTCGAATGATTCAGAGGGCATTGGATTTTATTGTTGTTTTCTGACGTTTCAATGATTGACAATCAGGTGATTTTGCCACTGCCAAGTCTGCACGGAAATTAAATAAAATCTCATTAGAAAATACTACAAGTGGTTATGTTTTTACACATATTCTTATTATTATTTACATTCACTGAGGATTATTAATCAAGTAAATAATGGAATGCTTCATGGGATTGTCTTCCTTAGTCATCATTATTATACGGTAAATGTAAATAAACTATAACATGTACACAATGCAGAGTGATAATGTGAATTATACGTAGGTATGTGTGAATGTACCTTTTATTAAAATGATAGTAATGTAAATAAAATTTGCATTAATAGTATAAGAGGAATGCAGTTAAATATACAACAGTAATATTGTTGTCTCCTTATGTTAAAGTACCGCTTTCACCTTGACCTAGGTCTTTTGTGAATACTTTCCATTTCTAAAGTGTTTCTCAAATGTCTACAAAACAATTGTTATCAGAAAGATGTTTTGATATCGACAGGCAATCTCTTAGCGTATTGTCCACTATCTGTTGCGGCGATTGACACGGTTTGAGCATCGAGTGCCGGTTGCAAAACTGCTTGCTCGCTTAACCTGGATATTGCGAAGCTGCCTATTTCTCTGAGTCAGCTAAAGCCTAGCCATTGTTTGGTAATGCATCGTTTGTTTAGAGTTCCTAGTTTTAATATAACTAGCGTATTGAATTTGTAATGCTTTATTATTGACGATATTCGTGATGTTTGAAATTTATGCATTTTGTTAAAATGTCATTTGATGAATTACGTTAATAAAATCGAGTCTCCAAAGAGAATGAGTTAAAAAATCATACTACTCTTTCTGTTAAATGTTTTACGGTCACAATCTAAGTAATTTAATAGTACATGGAGATCCTTAGCGACCATTTTACAACTCTGACTTTAGTTATATTCGAATGGTAAATCATAAACAATATATGCTGTATTCGCGAGAGAATGCGCATCCGTATTCGAAGTTCGTGTGGTATGTGACCGCAGCCGGAATCCCCGCTGTTATCGGCCGAGCCTCGTCACCCTGCGGTCCCGTATCAACGATCATTATGGACCCATGCACTTTACTCAATACCATACTGTTAGATTACGAGGAATTTGTATATGAAAATTTTACGATCAAATATTATCATTATTATCTATACTAATACTATAAAAAAGAAAGATTTGTATGAATTAAAAGAACTCAAAAACTACTGGACCGATTTAAAAAAAATCTTTTACTATTAAAAAGCTACGTTAGCAGTGAGTTAACACAGGCTATGTTTTTATAATTTTATTAGTTTCACGCGGACGAAGTCGCGAGCAACAGCTAGATTAAAATATTTTCCAGCGTTGTTGTTGCCTTTAGGGATAAATTACCGCATGTGAAATATGTGTTTGACGAGAATTATTCGATTTATTTAAATTAAGGAAAATAATCAAAGGCGTAAAGCCATAACGATAAAAAATTGTTAAGTTTTGCTTTTAGTATTATAAATATTTGTATCCAAAGCGTAACTTTTGTTAATTAACTCTAAGACAAAGAATTTATCCTTGTCTGTTCAGTTCTTGACAAATAATGGTCGACATTGGAAGAAAACCGGTTTCCCAACCTACAGAATGAGTGACAACTTGATCGATGGATTTCCACAATGATCGCTACACTAAACTGATTAAACTCGAAACATACCAGAAGCTTGCGTTTACAATGTTTCGCCAATACTGTCACGTTTGATTGATCGCTCTATTTATTTACCAGATTTCCTTAGAACTGGTCTAAAATTACATGCATTTAGCATACTATGAATAGAGCCGAAGTCGTTCAGTTCGGGAGTTAATATCACGACCTGGTTTTGATCCAGGCGCCATTCAATTATAAATTGCAATTTGGTTTCATATTTATTTAAGTGTTTGGGGAAGTTCCGCAGAACTTAAATTACTATTAAGCTTCAGATAAGTTTGTACTTTTTAATTGTATTACATAGTCCGAGATTAGTTTGAGAACTAATTAAAGTATGGAATGGTTTAGAAATTCATTATTTGCAATTTGCATACATATTTGCAATTATTTGATTTCATATTGTCTTTAAGTTAACCTTGAATGAGTGAACAATGGAAGTTTAAAATATGGTAAGCTGACTAATATTATATACCGTATTCGGCTATTAGTCAGTGGTCTACGCCTTTTGCTTTATGTGTGCATTGTTCGTAGCGCTGTACCAATGATAGGCTTTTTTGAAACAATCCATACACACTTTGTTTAATAAACTAAATAGTTTGTGGACTAACTTTTTCCAATAACATTAAAATGAGACCTCACACTTTGGAAGCGATCAAGCCGTTTTACCAGAAAATATCATGTCATTTAAAAGTGTTAATTGTAACATTGTCGACTGTCGCTTGTGTTAGTTGCTTAATTATTCATAGGCTTAGTTGATTACGTCACAAAAGTACAAGCCTGTCCCTGTATACTAGTGCGTGGGTCGTTCACAATGCCACCTTTCTATTCCGTGTCGTTAGTATCACAAGATTCAAACATTATGACGGCTTTGTTATGCATACATTACCATCACGTCCCGCCAATACATACTATTGTGTTCTGTGCAATCTCTTGTGTGAAATCCTGATCTGCTTTCGAGTTTGACTCCCATTGTACCTACCAGCTACGTTTCTGGTGAATCACCCGCATATATGCTCGTATCTTTGCCGCATCGTCAGGGTTGAATGCCAATAAAACCCGTTTTTATCGTTATCGCGTCGATACCGTCGTCGAGTGCCCTATTGATTTATTTATTGTCCATCCTGTACGAAACCGACCAAGTATGCCACGCTTAGAGTTTTATGTTGAATTATTTAACTAAAAAAAAAACGGTACTTGCATTAGGAAAGTTACTCTAGATTCTAGTCTACGGATACAATAAAGGTTATTTTAATAACTGCTATGGATATGCAATATGTACTATTAATATCCAAAAAGTACTCGGTCACCAAACGATCGCCGGCCGCAGTGTACATGTTAAAGCTAATCTAAAATAAGCCGAGCATGTGGACGAATTAATTTTCCGAGCTATGAAGCAAGCGGCTGTCGCGTCTTCGTGACCTATAAACTTGTAACACTCTAAAAAAAACTATGCAACAAAAATGAGGAAGCAACATTCTTAAACCTGTCGACGACGGTCAAATAAATGTCCAATAGCTTTAAATAAAGTGCATGCAATTTAGAAAATGTTAAACTGTGCCGTCACTTAACGTAAAAGTTTTTAAAATTCTTTCCAAATTATGTAAGCATTTGTAGGAATATATCAGTCAGGAGACAATTTATTTGACTCGATCTATTTGGATCCGGATGCATTTGGGTTAATGTAACGATTAGTGGAGCCAACGCAGTATTCAAACTTGCTATGTTGTATGAAGAAAAATGTTACAAGCTGTAACACACACCGTCGAATCATGGAGTTCAACTTTTGATGATAGGAAGAGTACTTAATATATTGTTTATCGTTTTTGGCTTTATTCAATGTTCCTTTAATTAGATAGTGACGATTAAGATTCAGTTTTAGAATTGGCGAGTTAATCGTAAATATCTTTGTTTGTAATTGAGTTTTACGATATCTTTCATTCAATTCTATTTTTATGAGACTTATGCATATTAAAGTTTTGTAATAGATACTATTGATATGTATTTTATTATTTATTACTAATTCCGCATACCAAGTAACGAGACTAAGCCAGTTTCAATAACATCAGGTTTATAGAGTACTCATCAGGAAGGTCGATGAGGACCACTAGCCGGCCTCTAATGACGTACTGTCGATAACGAAAACATGTCGTCTAATTGCTGCACCGGCCTGTCACCTAATGACCAAATACGAGCGGTGTCGCTTTTGAATCCTTGCCAACTTTGGATATAACAATGAAAGCAATTTTCCGCTTTACTTGTCCGTGCCGTGTGCAGTTTTTGCTCGTCGGCGCGTGCCCGTCGCGCGCCTGGCCTAGGCAAATCCTAGCCATTGTGTGCGATGACAATGCCTGGTGATAATTCAAGGACGGACAAACCTTTGTATTGTGTTGTTCCAGTTGAGCTGGCCCGTATGTTTGCTTACATGATCTACCGCCTCAAATATTGTGATTATTATACGTATAGGCTGTTATTTTGGCACATACTAGAAGTAATCTCTTTTAGCAATTTAATACTGTTTAAATGAACGAGGTTAGCTGATGTTTTAACAGCCGGGCCTTGTAATGTCGTACAATGTTATAGTGCGAAGATTGATGGACCTACGTTGAGATGATTATGCTGAACATTTGTTTTTGATATGGTGGGCACAATCATTATGACAGCTTAGTTAACGCCTTGATATTAAACCACTATATTGTCATTAATTACTTGTTGATATTAGTCACGTTTTCCGACTTTCTCGTGTCTTGACATTTTATGACCTTTTTTTTTAAAACAATTATGTGTCAATCATTATTGATTGGCACACATTTGTGGTTTTTCGTTTGTTACACTTTTATAAATTGGTTATTTTCTAATTTTATTACCAAAAAATAGGTTCTTTACTCTTTGTGTAATGTTTAAATCTAAATTTTCAATAAGTGAACTTTATGTAAAATAGGAAGTTATATAAAATTATTGAGTTAAGTAATGACAAAGTTAAACTTTTGAAGGAAACCACCTCTTTGAATTGTTTTGAAACACAAACTCACCGAAAACTTCTCAGCAAGTTGAAATGACAAAGTTCCTGTTGTTTCAAACTTTAAACTGATACTTTGGTTGAAGAGTTTAAAATACATAAATTAAAGTATTTCTTGCAATTTGCTCGTAATTTGCTCGTACTTTTAGAAAGTAGTAATATTTCTTTATGTTTTCTTGAGTATGTTGATGTGTTACAAGAATTTTCTTTCCCTGAGTGTAGCAAAAGATTTTATTTCTCACAAACTGTTGAAATACGATTTAAAACTGTTCCCTCTTCTAAGTTTTGATACGAAAGTTTTACGTTTTCAATATACGGCAGAAAATACGTTTACATTTTTTATTATTTCGTAGAGTTTGAACAGGTATAGCTTGAAAACGTAGTTACGATAGTTAAACTTTTGCTACGAAAATAAATACGAAAGCTTTACATATGTAAAACTAAAAAATGTCAAAGATTTTGTGAGGTCAAGAAAATTTGTGGTTATTGTTTCTTGATATTGTTAAGACTATCCTAACGGAATTATTGCAATTCGCTCAGGACGTGCCTAATTCAGTTTATGCGACGTGATTCTGTTACAGCCTGATTGTTGCAGACAGTTGCATAACTGATCTTAAACCAAGCTAAACTAGAACAAACTGACCTAAGTTGTAGATATTTCTAGCATCGAACTGGACCGCGCATCTTTTTAAATGAATTTAGAGTGCAGGGATAAATAATGTGGTCGATTGAAACATATTTCATACACGCTGGAAGTATTTCATCAATAAATAATGCAGCAAAATAGGTCTCTGGGAATGTACACTAACGTAAAAGCTTTTGGGATAAGAATAGTTACTAGCGTTTATTCTGTTACTTTATAACCAACTTATAGCTGGCAAATTTGTGCTGCTTAAATGTTCTGTGTAGAAATTTATTACTTACCTTGTAGTTTCTTACTAAAGTCAAGATCTTAACAAGGTTATAGTAACGTTATCATTAAGATTTTGTTATTTTTGTTACAGGTGAGTGATACGGACATATGCAGTAGAGCACTTCAAGGTTTGTGACGCAACGCATTCCATGTCGCGGCCACTTGAACAAATTTCGACTGTTTGCATTGTACACCTGATATCATGTCTCTAACGCTGATAAATTTATTCCGAGCCTCTTGACTTAATTATCTACGCAGTAGGTGTGACATTAATTTATTCTGCCATTCATGTTTTTAGTAAGGTTATGTGATAACATTGAAATTTGGAGATACTCGCGCAATTGTTCAAGGCAAATCTACTTTTATACGTCAGAATATATTGTAGCGAATATTTATAAATTTACTAGCTTTCGCCCGCGACTCCGTCCGCGTGGAATTTAAAAAAAAAAAGTGAGTAGCCTA